>NC_053024.1:75415802-75557049 GCF_003073215.2 Triticum urartu | reverse complement strand
GGTATTGAACTATCAACCTAGGGTCGGTTACATAAGGGCGGCACAAGCTCCCTCATGGGGGCAGAAGATACTTGGGAGATTATTCCCACACCCTAGCTCAGTAGATACGAAAATGCCATTGTAATCCTCTATATTCAACAATAAAGATAGATAGGCAAGAGCTCTTACCCATACAGGGGCTTGGACCTAGGTAAAGCCACCGCATCACCATCGATCAATCATCGCCTAAGAGAGTGCTTCGAGCACCACCCCTCTCTCCGCATTGTTTCACGACAAGCATTAAAATCAAAAGATCAACAAATCATTATTTTTTTGATAATTATTGAGTTTGTATTTATACACGTCATTTCATGAGGGTTCAAAGATCTTTTATTCGCATGTTTCATGACAAACATCAAATCGTAAGATCAACAAAATATTGTTTTTTGACAGTTATTGAGTTTGTATTTATACTAGTAAATGCGCACGTGCAATGCACGTTAAATATTTAGGCAATATATTAATTGCACATGGATTTTAGGTCTGCTATTATTTGTGTGTTAATCTTGTGATTAGTGTAATATTTGGTATGATATTAATTGCACGTTAAACACGTTTAACGCTCGCCATTGGAGCAGTCTAGGTCGTTGGATTAACTTAGTTCGATGACTGAGATCATTTGGATCTGCCCCTTTGGGTCTTTTTATATTGGTATAGATAAGTCATTTCATGAGGGTTCAAAGATTTTTTATTCGCATGTCTCACTCCAAGAAAAGATAATTTCGCCGAGATCACAAAATAACCAAAATATTTAATCTTTCAACAAATTCACCTATACCAATATAAAAAGACTCAAAGGGGCAGATCCAATTAATCTCAACCATCAAATCATGTCAATCCAACGACTTAGACTGCTTTAATGTCGAGCGCTCAACACATTTAGCGTGCAGTTAATTTCATGCCAAATATAGTGCTAATCATATAATAACACGCAAATAATATCTTACTTAATATCCGGATACACTTAATATACTTCCAAATTAACGTGCATTGCACGTACATATTGACTAGTAGAGGAAAAGGAACATCAAGAAACAACGACAAGTCTAGTGGAATATGTGATTGGAAAAAACGGCCAAAACGACAAAATGAGACGCTTCTCTTCAATGAAAATGAAATCTCTCAAAAAAGTTGTGAAAGCAACTGTGACATTTTGGTAAATATCATAACAATTCAATAAAATATTACCAAAGAACAAAAGCATGTGGTAAAACCTACAATGGGTTTTCTCACGTACTACAAAATGGTGTTTTTTCCTAAAAAAGATGCAGACGCTTTACCACTCCGAAATCAAAATAATTGCTAGATTTTTTTTCTTCTATAAATGAGTTGTACCCATGTATTAATCAAACATCAGCATTATAAGAAATATCCAAAAGGAAATGGAAATATAATTGACTCCTCAGGTTATCCTTCATCTGGTACATGCCGAGGATGCGCTGAAGTTTGCTGCCGCTGGAGTTTTGCGCCATCACTGGAACAATAAACGTGTATCCACACAGGCAGCCGGTAAATCACTGATCTCTGCTGTGAAGTCTCGACTACATTGATCCCGAAGGATCGACGACCCAAAAACGAAGACGAAGCACCATTAGCCCAACGAAGCCCCCCCCCCCCTGCCGCCACACGCATCAATGTGTTGGGCACTGAGGGAAAGGAAAAAATGTTCACCCGATCTCGTCGGCAGATCCAGGGTGCACGCACCACTGAAGCCGGAGGAGAAGCGATGGGCATCAGTGATATATATGTTCATGTGATCTCACAGTGGGTTCCAGCATCTCACGTGTCATCAGAGCAGTATAAGAAGCCGATGAATGACTTTTTGAGAAGCAAATTTGACCATATGTTTTATTTGCATAAAAAATCACTAAGGAATGACTTCCGCGGTATTCTCAGTGAGAAAAAAAAAATCAACACTATATACACGCTTGTATTCACATTTTCTATCCTCAAAATTTTATGTTCTCGCCTTGAAGTCGTCAGGAGTTTTTTCTTAGCAAAACTTTTAATACAAGTACAACCGAAGGTCAAGTTTATTTCTGATTTTTTTCACCTTTTCTTGATTTAAATTTTTTCATATAGGATGTAAGGGCATGTTCAACTCAGGCCCCCTAAATCGGACACCGTATCCGTCCATGAACCGGTGGAGACCAGTCTGCCAACGATGGTGCGAGAGAGAGCCATCGAACGCTTATTCACTAATAATCCTTATTTGTCCGTTGGGAGGAAAGAGAGAGAAAGAGAGAGGGAGATCATGCATGTTGTTGCTTTTGGTTGGATATGTGCGATTGAGAGGAGAGAGAAAGAGAGGATGACCACGTGATTGCTTTTCATTGATGATGTCAGAATGCTCCCAAACTTGCCACAAATTTGCTTCCAATATACCAGATTTCGGACTGGTCGGTAGACACTTTAAGGACTCGGTTGGGTGGCAAAAGTGGTCCGGACATACACGGGAAATTTGAAGGTACACCTTGAAGATGCCCTGGCTACACATGAGAGACAAAGGGTATTTCCCCAAAATAATGTTTTTTTTTTGCCTAGAACAAGTAGTACAATAGAATAGAATGATTTTTGTCTATAAGAGACGTCACATCAGATTTTTGCCTAGTTGAAGAGAAAAAAAAAGAAAGAAGAGAAGCAAAATGAAAGATGACAGCCGGCTGTAGCACATACTCCAACACACTTTGTGGGAGAAAAAGATAAACCACGACTAAGTATTTATATTAATGAGCTATCAGGTTTGCTATATATAACGCGATCATTTCATATGGTCGGCTGTTGGTTACTGACCATGCTGTTAGCCTGTTACCCGCACTCTCTCACACCAACGGAGCCGACAGAAGAAGAGGAAGGCGACGATGAACCGGTGGAGAAGATGCATGTGGCGGCAGGAGCAACCTAATCGGCCTAGGTAGGCGGCGGCTGCGCAGGCTACGCTTTAACCGGCTGTCCATGTCCACCAGACCAGTAATTTGTACGTACTCCGATCGGGGACATTGTTTGGCTGCGCAAGTGGCTACGGGATGAGTGTCCAGATTCCACGGATGAACAACGGACTCTTGCGTTGGAAGGCATGCACACAAGCGAACAGTAGGTCGCTCTTGCATTTCCGAGGCTCATAGGCGCCGGTGTTGACTGATTGAACGCTGTTGTGTTTTTATCTGCGCATGTACGTAGTCCGTAGAGGCTATGGAACGATCGACCAATCCGATTAGTGACATATAAAACGCATGCGTTTTTATACTATGTTGTTGGCCGACGAGGGATGGTGAGAAAAGTGTACTACTTTCTTCGTCTTATAATATAAGAGTGTTTCTCACACTATAAAGTTAGACAGAGGGAGTACATAATATCATGTACTTTTTAACTATCAATGTATTTGTTGCTAGAGATACGACAAGCAAATCAACTCTACGAAGAACAAAGAACAAGCAGGGGACACAAGATTTTAACGTGAAAAACCCTTCCAACAGGAAGGGGAATAACTACGGGTGCTAGCTTGTTAGGGTACCAGATCGATCTATTATACTCTCAACAATTCAACTCAGTTTATACATCGATGATGTTCTGGTGGTGGAAAGGAAGGGAAGGGAAGTAGGTGAGGAAGAGAGAGCCGCCGTCCTTTGCCTGATCCTCCTGGATACCGATCCAATCGGTGCTTCCAGATTAAGTACTGGTGGCGACGCGTCAACGGGTCCAGTTGGGCCTGACGAATCTTCTGTTGGGCTGGACTATCCTCTTGGGCCTGCTGGATATCCTTCTTGCCACGTAGCCGTCTTGGGCCGGGTTCGCTGCCATGGTGGTACTCTGTTCTCCAGTCGTCATGGCAGCGGCTCCCTTGCTCTGCTTGCTCGTCACGGCGCTGACATCCCCCTTCTTGAGTTGTGGCTTGTCCCCAAGCCAGCAGTGCAGGGTAGCGTTCGCGCGTGGCCTCGGCGTCCTCCCAGGTGGCGTCCATGATCGACGGGTCGGACCAGCGCACGAGTAGTTGTTCTCGCCGGCCTTGTGGGGTTTGGCGCCATCTTGTGTCGATGATCTCCACCGGCTTCAATGGCTCATCGTTGGGTACTGGCAGTGCCGTCTCAACCTGGGTGGTGGGGGAGAGAGCTCGGCGAAGTTGATACACATGGAAGACGGGGTGGACCTTGGCGCCGGCAGGAAGCTCGAGCTCGTAGGCGACGGGGTTGATGACGCGGATGATCTTGTAGGGGCCGTAGTAGCGGAAGGAGAGCTTGTAGTTCGAGCAACGTACCACTGTCGTTTGGACGTAAGGTTGTAGCTTGACGAAGACAGAGTCGCCCACCTGGAAGGATCGTTCGATGCGCTTCTTGTCCGCCTGGGCCTTCATGATATTGCGAGCACGGTGGAGGTGCTCCGAGATGACCTGTTGCATGTGCTTTCGTTCTTCTAGCCAGTCTTGGAGCTGCGGAATCCTGCAAGTGGAAGCAGCTTCGATTCCCCAATGGCGAGGTTCGTGACCGTAGAGCGCGACGAAGGGTGACGTGTTCAATGCCGAATGGAAACTGGAGTTGTACCAGAACTCTGCAAGGGCCAAGTACTGATGCCACTTGTGCGGGTTGGCATGGGTGAAGCACCTGAGGTAAATCTCCAAGCACTGGTTAACACGCTCCGTTTGACCGTCAGTTTGTGGATGGTACGGCGTGCTCATGTTCAGCTCGGTGCCAATTGTCTTGAACAGCTCGCGCCAGAAATTGCTGGTGAATACTGGATCTCTGTCTGATACGATAGCTTCAGGCAATCCGTGCAGTTTGTACACGTTCTCCAGGTAAGAGTGAGCAACTTTTGCAGCCATGAACGGGTGACTGAGGGGCAAGAAGTGCGCGTAGCGCGTGAATTTATCCATTACAACAAGGATGCAGTTGAACTTGCCTGACGACGGCAGTCCGTCGATGAAATCCATGGTCACCACCTTCCATGCGCCGTCTGGAATTGGGAGTGGTTCTAGCAAGCCAGGGTAGCGCACACGCTCTGGTTTGGCCCGCTGACAGATTGAACAGGACTGCACATACTGTCTGGTGTGCTCTTTCATCTTGGGCCAGGGGAAGAGGTGGTGGAGACGGCGGTAGGTAACAGGCACACCGGAATGGCCGCCCACAGTACTGTCATGGAAGGCCTGGAGCATGCGTTGCTGGAGTGCGGGGGAGCCACCCAACCAGAGCCTACTCTGAAATACAGCAGGCCATCGCGCATGGAGAAGCGTTGTTTAGGGTCCGGTCGTCGCGCGAGATCACTGATGATCTTATGAACTTGTGGGTTGTTCTCATAGCTTGCTGCGATATCGTCTAGCCATACAGGTTTGTAGACTGAAATTGCTGTCGCTGTTTCGTCAGGAGCTCGTCGCGACAGTGCATCAGCGGCTGAGTTCGTTGCGCCTGGACAATAGCAAATTTTGTAGCGCAGACCAAGAAGCTTAGTAAATGCCTTCTGCTGCCATGGTGTAGAGAGATGTTGGTCGTCGAGGTGGACTAGGCTTCGCTGATCTGTCCGGATGATAAACTCTTTATTCTGCAGATAGGGACGTCATTGCTCGATAGCCATAAGAATCGCCATGCATTCCTTCTCGTAAGAGGATAGCCCTCTGTTTATGGGACCGAGAGGCTTGCTCATATATGCTATGGGGTGACCCTCTTGTTGAAGAACTGCACCCACTCCGTAGGCGCAAGCATCTGTATCGACGGTGAAAGTTTTCTTGAAATCTGGCAGCTGCAGTACAGGTGCTGTGATCAATTTCTGCTTCAGAACATCGAAGGCTTGCTGTGTATCACTGGTCCACACGAACTGATGATTTTTCTTGAGCAGATTGAAGAGCGGTCGTGCTATGATCCCAAAGTGCTGGACGAATTTCCTGTAGTACCCTGCCAGTCCTAGGAACCCGTGCACCTCCTTGGCGCAAGTGGGCATTGGCCAATTCTCAATTGTCTGAATTTTGCTGGGGTCAGTGGAAACGCCCTGCTCGTTGATGACGTGTCCAAGGTAAGATATTTGTTGCTGTGCAAACGAGCACTTGGATTGCTTCACTTGCCAATGATCTGCCCGAAGCAATTGCAACACTTGCCTGATGTGCTGAATGTGCTCTTTCAGTGTTTTGCTGAAGATGAGAATGCCGTCGAAGAACGAGATCGCACAAACACGGTTTACAGGGCGGAGAGTGGTGGTAATGGCGCTGTTGAATGTAGCCGGTCCTCCGGTGACCCCGAATGGCATAACGCGGTACTCCCAATGGCCAGAATGGGTCTGGAATGCCGTTTTGTACTCTTCACCTTCCGCCATTCTGATTTGATGGAATCCTGCGCGCAGATCTAATTTGGAGAACCACTTGGCGCCCGCAAGCTTGTCCAGCAGCTCGTCTATGAGGGGAATTGGGTACTTGCTGGCCACCGTCATGGAATTGAGTCGTCGATAATCAACGCAGAGACGCCACGTTCCGTCCTTCTTTTTGACAAGCAGTGCTGGCGAAGAGAACGGACTGGAGCTTTTTTGAATAATGCCGGCATCGAGTAGCTCTTGCACCTGCCGCTCGATCTCTGTCTTGAGTTCCGGCTTATATCTGTACGGCCGCAGGTTAACTGGTTGTGCTCCTACCATCAATGGAATTCTATGGTCACAGTCGCGTCTCGGAGGCAGGCATCGTGGATCTTCAAACACATCAGTGAACTGTTCCAGTAAGCGCAGAACTTCAGTTGGTATTGGGGTGTCAGGTTTGGTGCTTCCATCCAGTGAATTCAGTTGCACAACATGAGCGACTGAGCCTTGTTTACATGCTTTGAGCAGTTCTGGAGCTGATATGACAGAGCATTATGTTTGATCCGAAGAAACTGCCGACAGTTTCAGTTGGCCTTCAGGTGTAGTGACTGTCAGGTACTGCTCAATCCAGTCAATGTTCATAGGGCTGTGCTTGCGGAGCCAATCCATACCAAGTATAGCGTCGTACGATCCCAGCTTGAGGATTTTGAAATCCGTTTGAAACTGGTGACCTTGTGTGACCCATTGACATGCAGGAATGTAACGAGTGCAAGGAATGGTAGCTCTATCTGCAACTCGCACACGGCACGGCCTCGGCAAAGCAGTTGCTCCAGCAAGCTTGGTCGCCAGGGTGCTGTCAACGAAAGATGTTGAACTGCCGGAGTCCACTAGCAGTTGTATTTCTTGCCCTTGTACCCATGCTTGTAGTTGTAGGACACCGGGGTCTGATGATCCGTCTTCAACCTGACGCGAGAGAGTGCACAGGTTTTCTTCTTCAGAAACGGGCGAATCGGGTGGTGAGTCACCAGTTGGATCATCCAGGCTGAACATGGCAAGCAGTTCATCGACGATGTGCATTTGTACTGTTGGTGGGCACACATGGTCTTTGCCCCAGCGTTCTCCGCATTTGAAACAAAGCCCTTTTGCTCATCTAAATTGACGCAGTGCTGCGATCTTGCTTGTTTCAGACGAGGCCCGAGCTGCATCGGTCCCACGTCTGTCTTCAGAACCGGTCGCAGGTGTCACTGGTCGACTGAAGAAGGAGGGTGGAGTCGATCTGACCGCGTGGCTTGGCCCTTGGTTGGTGTTGGAGAAGCGCCTGTAGGGCAAGTCGCCGTCGGCCACTTCTGTTGGAAATATGCCCTAGAGGCAATAATAAAAGCATTATTATTATATTTCCTTGTTCATGATAATTGTCTTTATTCATGCTATAATTGTATTATCCGGAAATCGTAATACATGTGTGAATAATAGACACCAACATGTCCCTAGTAAGCCTCTAGTTGACTAGCTCGTTGATCAACAGATAGTCATGGTTTCCTGACTATGGACATTGGATGTCATTGGTAACGAGATCACATCATTAGGAGAATGATGTGATGGACAAGACCCAATCCTAAACATAGCACAAGATCGAATAGTTCGTTTGCTAGAGTTTTTCCAATGTCAAGTATCTTTTCCTTTGACCATGAGATCGTGTAACTCCCGGACACCGTAGGAGTGCTTTGGGTGTACCAAACGTCACAACGTAACTGGGTGACTATAAAGGTGCACTACAGGTATCTCCGAAAGTGTCTGTTGGGTTGACACGGATCGAGACTGGGATTTGTCACTCCGTATGACGGAAAGGTATCACCGGGCCCACTCGGTAATGCATCATCATAATGAGCTCAAAGTGACCAAGTGTCTGGTCACGGGATCATGCATTACGGTACGAGTAAAGTGACTTGCCGGTAACGAGATTGAACGAGGTATTGGGATACCGACGATCGAATCTCGGGCAAGTAACATACCGATTGACAAAGGGAATTGCATACGGGGTTGCTTGAATCCTCGACATCGTGGTTCATCCGATGAGATCATCGAGGAGCATGTGGGAGCCAACATGGGTATCCAGATCCCGCTGTTGGTTATTGACCAGAGAGCGATCTCGGTCATGTCTACATGTCTCCCGAACCCGTAGGGTCTACACACTTAAGGTTCGGTGACGCTAGGGTTGTAGGGATATGTATATGCAGTAACCCGAATGTTGTTCGGAGTCCTGGATGAGAACCCGGACGTCACGAGGAGTTCCGGAATGGTCCGGAGGTAAATATTTATATATGGGAAGTCCTGTTTCGGGCATCGGGACAAGTTTCGGGGTTATCGGTATTGTACCGGGACCACCGGAAGGGTCCCGGGGGTCCACCGGGTGGGGCCACCTGTCCCGGGGGGCCACATGGGCTGTAGGGGGTGCGCCTTGGCCTACATGGGCCAAGGGCACCAGCCCCAAGAGGCCCATGCGCCTAGGGTTACAAGGGGAAAGAGTCCTAGGAGGGGAAGGCACCTCCTAGGTGCCTTGGGGGGAGGGAAACCCCCCTTGGCCGCCGCCCCACCCTAGGAGATTGGATCTCCTAGGGCCGGCGCCCCCCCTTGGCCCTCCTATATATAGTGAGGGAAGGAGGGCTTTTCTCCCACGCCTTTGGTTGCCTCCTTCTCCCTCTCCAACACCTCCTCCTCCTCCATAGCGCTTGGCGAAGCCCTGCCGGAGTACTGCAGCTCCAACAACACCACGCCGTCGTGCTGCTGCTAGTGCCATCTCCCTCAACCTCTCCTCTGCCCTTGCTGGATCAAGAAGGAGGAGACGTGGCTGTTCCGTACATGTGTTGAACGCGGAGGTGCCGTCCGTTCGGTGCTAAGATCTTTGGTGATTTGGATCACGTCGTGTACGACTACCTCATCCCCGTTCTTTGAACGCTTCCGCTCGCGATCTACAAAGGTATGTAGATGCATCCGATTACTCGTTGCTAGATGAACTCATACATGGATCTTGGTGAAACCGTAGGAAAATTTTTGTTTTCTGCAACGTTCCCCAACAACTTCCTCCTGAAGTAGGGCCAGCGAACAAGCCGTGTCCAGGTCCGGTGGGCGCTGTACGAGCACCACCGCGCGGATGTCCGGCCGCAATCCCTCGACAAAGCGCGTCAGAAAAAAATATGGGTGAGTATTTTCGGAGTAAGAAATGAGGTGATTCATCAGTGATTCAAATCGCTCGATGAAATCTGCGACAGTAGTATGCTGCTTAATAGCGTAAAACTGTCCGATGAGCATCTGGTGTTTGTCGCGCCCGAATCGGGTGCAGAGTAATGATGTGAACGATTCCCAGTCGAGCCCAATCAGTTTCTTCTGAACTGACTGGAGCTAGATGCCCGCAGGGCCTGAGAAGTTCAAAATCGCCATAGGGACACGGTATGCATCATGAAAGGCGAACATCTGGAAATATTGCTCACAGAGCGTTTTCCAGAGCTGCTGGTTTTCGCCGGTGAACAAGGGAAAATTCATGGGAGGTGGATTTTGCCCCAAATTGGCGAGGAACGATGGAGTTATGTGATCTGGAGGGGAAAGTGCCAGGTGCTGAGACGTACCCGTGACCGGGAGTGTCGTCGGTGACTCGATGGTCACCGACGGGAGCCCCTCGGTGAGATCGACGTCGCTGTGGCCACTGGGCCCGTGGAGTATTCCTCGCGCTTGAAGCAGCGGTGGCGGAGGAACTTGGGGCGTCGCTCCACTCGACGAAGACGGTGCGGCTGGTTGGGGAGGGGTCGCTTGCATCATGGCAACTGTGTTCTCCAGCTTGGTGAAGCGGGCTTCTAGATCGGGTTTCCACCGAAGAAGATCCTCGATCTGCGATGTCTGCGCTTGCAGCTGCTTGAGGACGCTTGCGGAATCGCTCTTCGCGTCCTGATGGAGCTTGTCGAGGTACTCCTTGAGCGCCGGATCCATGGCGGCGAGGAGGACTTGCCGGGCGTGGACGCCTTGTCGAGTTTCCAGGATGTCGCGGCGGAGATCGATGGTGGTGGTGGTCTCTGATACCAGGATGTTAGGGTACCAGATCAATCTATTATACTCTCAACAATTCAACTCAGTTCATACATCGATGATGTTCTGGTGGTGGAAAGGAAGGGAATGGAAGTAGGTAAGGAAGAGAGAGCCGCCGTCCTTTGCCTGATCCTCCTGGATACCGATCCAATCAGTGCTTCTAGATTAAGTACTGGTGGCGACGCGTCAACGGGTCCAGTTGGGCCCGACGAATCTTCTGTTGGGCTGGACTATCCTCTTGGGCCTGCTGGATATCCTTCTCGCCACGTAGCCGTCTTGGGCCGGGTTCGCTGCCATGGTGGTACTCTGTTCTCCAGTCGTCATGGCAGCGGCTTCCTTGCTCTGCTTGCTCGTCACAGCGCTCACATAGCTAGCCAAATTTCACTATATCGAAAAGGTTACAAATGTCGGGGATTTACAACTGATCAACTTATTCCGTGTAACGCCTTACAAGAGGTACATATAACACAGTTGACCTAGGTCAGTACTGACACCCCCCCCCCCCCCCCCCCCCCCCCCCGCGCGCACCTAGACGTCCCTGTCGGGCCGGCCTCGCTTCGCTCGCTCGTCAGAAGTTAGCCTCTCTCTTTACCGGTTTTGGTCTCTTTGCCGTCGAGCGAAAGGGAGAAGTGGGGATGGTAGTGGCGGCGGTCGATCTCGTGTCGCCGTCGAGCTCCTCCAGCCCGCTCCTTGAGCCTCGTTGAGTCAATACGTACAAGAAACATACGGGCCGGTTTCACTACTTGATTGATCAATCAATTACCGGAGTGCCTAGATTAATCAGCCGACGAATAGGAGGGTGACGACGGACCGTACGTACATGTGCGGTGCGGAGACGACAAGCAACGGGGTAACACGTCGGCCTGGCGTGGCGGCTAATAATTGCACTCCGCCGGACTTTCCTCTGGCTAGGCGGCCATGATTGTGTGCTGATTGATTGTCACTGCATGATTGATTTGCGTATCTTAGTACTGTCCCAGTCTGTCTTTGTTTTTTCACTTGCACTTGTTCGAGTCCGCTAGATTCGCGTTATCTGGGGGACGTGCGGCTGCGATCGTCCCGTGATTGCGCCTGGTTGCTTTCCAACCGCGCGACCGATGCGGCCATCATGCACGTGAGCCTTTCAGCGGTGTGACCCTTCCACGGCCGCAACAGGTAACACCTGTGCCGTGATTGATTCACTGCATCTCAGGATCAACCAGGTCAAGTGTATAGGAGCAGTACTAGCTAGCTAGCGTGTCGCGATGATGAGGTGCAGCACGGCTAAGTATAGGAGAGGAGATACGCGACACGTCTCTCTCTGGAAGTTGCGTGGCTGGGGCTGGTCCGTGTCGGATTGGACGGACCGGATCGGATCGGCGGAAACGTCCGACCGATCGAGTCGGGCCTTTCCGGCTTGCTGCAGTAGATTCGCATCGTCCTTTGCTAGCCCCTTGTCTGGTGACGGTTCAAGTTGCTGTTTTTCTTTGTGATCAAAGGGTTAAAGTTGCTGTTTTGGTGACAGATCAAGTTTTGTTGAGCAAGAGGACGCAGGGATCGGACGGTCGAGTCATTCCCATGAGCATGAGCATGTGACCGCGCAAGTCGATGATGCGATGGACCTCGTCGGTGGAAGGAGCACGCGGAGGCAAAATTTCATGTTTTGACACTTTTTTTAAATTTAATCAAAATCTGATCCTAGTTTATAAATATTTCAGGATTCGATCCTTTTGTTGCCGTCAGGGTCCATGACAATAGCAAACAACCATACCGTCAAACAGGCTGATGATAGACTGTACAACTCTACCGTCAAGGTGCCCGGCAGTAGGTGCGAGCATGCACTGTGTTTCATACTAAATTTTTTTTAATAGGGCGTGCAACCCTACCGCCAGGGACCTTGGCGGTAGGCTGTTATACCTTACTGACATGGACCCTGGCGGTAAGAAAAGGGTCAGATCTCAAAAAATTTACAAGACAGGGTCAGATCTCGATCAAGTTTTGAAAAAGGATTAAAACACGAAATTTAGCCGCACATGGATGGTGGATACTACGGTAGCAATAACACTGGGATTTGATTTGAACACGCGGGGCTGTGTTGGGCACGTGAATCCATCCTTTTCTCGAGTATGAATGAACCTCGAGCATTTTGTTTCTTGGAATCCAAATGTCCACACTTTGTCTGGCGATCTTTAAAAGCAAGAGCACTGCAACTTTGTCAAAAATAAAGAGAATGTGCAAATATCCATGTTCCATATCTAGCGCGCAAACAATGGTTTATACTAACGGTGCAAATACAACTTAAAATCGTAGCTTAAACCAGTAGCTCGGTAATCGGCTCGAATTCGAGTCATGATGAGACGAGTCGAAGTTTTAAGTCATCAAGTTTCCGCGTTAGACGAGCCAGACAACGCGTTAGATGTGGTCTTTGACAATGTGCAAGCCTTCTTGGGTGCCATTACCAGCGCGGTGCTTCAGGAAGGTGAGTAGTGGAGGCTTTGCCAGCCTTCTGCAAGGGGATAGATTCACTAGGTTTAGTTCGCGACAACGCATGGTAGACATAGTAGATCTGGATTGTACTGGCATGGCAAGTGCCTAGTCTTGCGTTGTATGTCTCTTGACGCGTATTCTCCAAAAGATGACAACGAATTACTCGTTAAGCTTATCACTCGTTTCATTCTACTTTTTTGTAAGCGACTTTTTTTAAAGAAAAGATGTTATTTCCCTGGATCTACACCACCAGTTGATGCACACACTAGTTAATTTATGGTCGAGATGCTTTGTACTTTCGGTGAATTTTTACAGTACTCCCTCTATTTCTAAACATAAGTCTTTTTAGAGATTCTAATATGGACTATATACGGAGCACAATGAGTCACTCTAAACTATGTCTATATACATTCGTATGTAGTCTGTAGTGAAATCTTTATAAAGACTTATATTTAGGAACGGAAGGAGTAGTAGTAAATCTGTTCTTTTCGTAAAAAAAGATTTAATTCATGACATCTATGAGTAGCAAATCTGATCATTTTCAAGAAAAAATAAGATTTAATCCATACATGCCATGTTATTTACTGGTGTCAAGTTGTATAAAGTTGGCTCGACTCGTTTTTTTTTAGAATGCTCGACTCGTTTAACTTGTTAATCATCTCGTTGTCCCCAGACGTTCTCTAACACAAGTGCGGTTTGGCAGATGCAAAGAGGCCAAGCGACGTGTCCTTGTTGATTGTCCTGGAGGCCAGGTGTGCGGTGCGCCATGCGCCCATGCCATGGCCGTCAATCATGATTTGATCTAAGCAAATCAGTCACCGTCAAAAAATCAACCCCTACATTTTGCTTTTGTCTGCATCGCATGTACGAATTGCATCGTGTCGGGCGGCTACCTCTCCTTTTGCTGATCTTTTACGAGACCAAGAACGTGCAGGTCTAGGAAAGGAGAGGAGGATGCTTCGAGAAACCCCGAAAGATCTGGTGACCTGCGCTTCCAGGGCCGTCGTCCTCTAGCATGTTCGTGGTGGAAGCCTGCAAGTACGGAGCGCGATGCCTACGTTATGGACTCTCATGGTAGTAAAAAAGTCAGATCTCAAAAAAAAATTTAAACTAGGATCAAACTTTGAATAAGTCTTAAAAAAGAGTTAAAACACGAAATTTAGCCTCAGGTTGATGTCATCAGCAGTGAAAAGTCACCGCACGTCGCCTCACCCCACCGCATGCATCTTGTTTGCTGTTCGTTTTCTGTTCTTTGATAGCAAAAGGGCTTAGCTCATCTCGTTGACCAGTTGTGGATTTTCTTTCTCAATGCCATGCTATCACTATGTGTGGTTAGGAAGGGAACTGCCTGGTCACCCCACTTTGGGTTTTTCACTACCTTATAATATTACTACCCATACCAAGCATAAAAAGGACCACTTTCGCAAAATGATCGATATGAACCATATTGAGATTTAACTTGACAATAGTTAGAACGACTACGCAGGCCAGCCCTAATGTTATTTTTTTTAGGAAAAACCAAGTTTTATTCATCAAAAACCACATACTGTGGGATACATCTTGGATCAAGAGATTGGCTAAACCAAACGTGGCGCCCCGGACCCAGAGAAAGCGATGACGTGACTAGACTATGTGCCTTCATATTGGATGCACGGGACTCAAAAATGAAATTGTTAGGTAACGTAGTAATTTCAAAAAATTTCCTACGCACACGCAAGATCATGGTGATGCATAGCAACGAGAGGGAGAGTGTGATCTACGTACCCTTGTAGACCGACAGCGGAAGCGTTATGACAACGCGGTTGATGTAGTCGTACGTCTTCACGGCCCGATCGATCAAGCACCGAAACTACGGCACCTCCGAGTTTTAGCACACGTTCAGCTCGATGACGATCCCCGGACTCCAATCCAGCAAAGCGTCGGGGAAGAGTTCCATCAGCACGACGGCGTGGTGACGATCTTGATGTTCTACCGTCGCAGGGCTTCGCCTAAGCACCGCTACAATATTATCGAGGATTATGGTGGAAGGGGGCACCGCACACGGCTAAGAAAACGATCACGTGGATCAACTTCTGTGTCTATGGGGTGCCCCCTGCCCCCGTATATAGAGGAGTGGAGGAGGGGAGGGCCGGCCCTCTCTATGGCGCGCCCTAGGGGAGTCCTACTCCCACCGGGAGTAGGATTCCCCCTTTCCTAGTCCAACCAGGAGTCCTTCCATGTAGTAGGAGTAGGAGTCAAGGCAAGGGAAAAGAGAAGAGAAGGAAGGAGGGGGCGCAGCCCTTCCCCCTAGTCCAATTCGGACTAGGCCTTGGGGGAGGGGGGGCGCCCAACCTCTCCTATCTCTTTTCCCTAAAGCCCAATAAGGCCCATATACTCCCCGGCGAATTCCCGTAACTCTCCGGTACTCCGAAAAATACTCGAATCACTCGGAACCTTTCCGATGTCTGAATATAGTCGTCCAATATATCGATCTTTACGTCTCGACCATTTCGAGACTCCTCGTCATGTCCCCGATCTCATATGGGACTCCGAACTCCTTCGGTACATCAAAACTCATAAACTCATAATATAACTGTCATCGAAACCTTAAGCGTGCGGACCCTACGGGTTCGAGAACAATGTAGACATGACCGAGACACGTCTCCGGTCAATAACCAATAGCGGAACCTGGATGCTCATATTGGCTCCCACATATTCTACGAAGATCTTTATCGGTCAGACCGCATAACAACATATGTTGTTCCCTTTGTTATCGGTATGTTACTTGCCCGAGATTCGATCGTCGGTATCTCAATACCTAGTTCAATCTCGTTACCAGCAAGTCTCTTTACTCGTTTCGTAATACATCATCTCGCAACCAACTCATTAGTTGCAATGCTTGCAAGGCTTATGTGATGTGCATTACCGAGAGGGCCCAGAGATACCTCTCCGACAATCGGAGTGACAAATCCTAATCTCGAAATACGCCAACCCAACATGTACCTTTGGAGACACCTGTAGAGCTCCTTTATAATCACCCAGTTATGTTGTGACGTTTGGTGGCACACAAAGTGTTCCTCCGGCAAATGGGAGTTGCATAATCTCATAGTCATAGGAACATGTATAAGTCATGAAGAAAGCAATAGCAACATACTAAATGATCGGGTGCTAAGCTAATGGAATGGGTCATGTCAATCATATCATTCTCCTAATGATGTGATCCCGTTAATCAAATAACAACACATGTCTATGGTTAGGAAACATAACCATCTTTGATTAACGAGCTAGTCAAGTAGAGGCATACTAGTGACTTTTTAGTTTGTCTATGTATTCACACAAGTATTACGTTTCCGAATAATACAATTCTAGCATGAATAATAAACATTTATCATGAAATAAGGAAATAAATAATAACTTTATTATTGCCTCTAGGGCATATTTCCTTCAGTCTCCCACTTGCACTAGAGTCAACAATCTAGTTCACATCGCCATGTGTTTTAACATCAATAGTTCACATCTTTATGTGGTTAACACCCATAGTTCACATCGACATGTGACCAACACCCAAAGGGTTTACTAGAGTCAGTAATCTAGTTCACATCGCTATGTGATTAACACCCAAAGAGTACTAAGGTGTGATCATGTTTTGCTTGTGAGATAATTTTAGTCAACGGGTCTGTCATATTCAGATACGTAAGTATTTTGCAAATTTCTATGTCTACAATGCTCTACACGGAGCTACTTTAGCTAATTGCTCTCACTTTCAATATGTATCCAGATGAAGACTTAGAGTCACCCGGATCAGTGCCAAAACTTGTATCAACGTAACCCTTTTACGATGAATCTTTTGTCACCTCCATAATCGAGAAACATATCCTTATTCTACTAAGGATAATTTTGACCGCTGTCCAGTGATCTACTCCTAGATCACTATTGTACTCCCTTGCTAAAAACAGTGTAGGGTATACAATAGGTCTGGTACACAGCATGGCATACTTTATAGAACCTATGGTTGAGGCATAGGGAATGACTTTCATTCTCTTTCTATCTTCTGCCGTGGTCGGGCTTTGAGTCTTACTCAATTTCACACCTTGTAACACAGGTAAGAACTCTTTCTTTGACTGTTCCATTTTGAACTTACTTCAAAATCTTGTCAAGGTATGTACTCATTGAAAAAACTTATCAAGCGTCTTGATCTATTTCTATAGATCTTGATGCTCAATATGTAAGCAGCTTCACCGAGGTCTTTCTTTGAAAAAAAAAACTCCTTTCAAACACTCCTTTATGCTTTGCAGAATAATTCTACATTATTTCCAATCAACAATATGTCATTCACATATACTTATCAGAAATGTTGTAGTGCTCCCACTCACTTTCTTGTAAATACAGGCTTCACTGCAAGTCTGTATAAAACTATATGCTTTGATCAATTCATCAAAGCGTATATTCCAACTCTGAGATGCTTGCAGCAGTCCATAGATGGATCGCTGGAGCTTGCACATTTTGTTAACACCTTTAGGATTGATAAAACCTTCTGGTTGCATCATATACAACTTTTCTTTAAGAAATCCATTAAGGATTGCAGTTTTGTTATCCATTTGCCAGATTTCATAAAATGCGGCAATTGCTAACATGATTCGGACAAACTTTAAGCATCGATACGAGTGAGAAAATCTCATCGTAGTCAACACCTTGAACTTTGTCAAAAAAACCTTTTTCGACAAGTCTAGCTTTGTAGATAGTAATACTACTATCAGCGTCTGTCTTCCTCTTGAAGATCCATTTATTTTCTATGGCTTGCCGATCATCGGGCAAATCCATCAAAGTCCATACTTTGTTCTCATACATGGATCATATCTCAGATTTCATGGCCTCAAACCATTTCGCGGAATCTGGGCTCATCATCGCTTCCTCATAGCTCGTAGGTTCGTCATGGTCAAGTAACATGACCTCCAGAACAGGATTACCGTACCACTCTGGTGCGGATCTCACTCTGGTTTACCTACGAGTTTCGGTAGTAAATTGATCTGAAGTTATATGATCATCATCATTAGCTTCCTCACTAATCGGTGTAGTAGTCACAGGAACAGATTTCTATGATGAACTACTTTCCAATAAGGGAGCAGGTACAGTTACCTCATTAAGTTCTACTTTCCTCCCACTCACTTCTTTCGAGAGAAACTCCTTCTCTAGAAAGGATCCATTCTCAGCAACGAATATCTTGCCTTCAGATCTGTGATAGAAGGTGTACCCACCATTTTCTTTTGGGTATCCTATGAAGACGCACTTCTCCGATTTGGGTTTGATCTTATCAGGATGAAACTTTTTCACATAAGCATTGCAACCTCAAACTTTAAGAAACGGCAGCTTAGGTTTTTTGCCAAACCATAGTTCATACGATGTCATTTCAACGGGTTTAGATGGTGCCCTATTTAACGTGAATGCAGCTGTCTCTAATGCATAACCCCAAAACGATAGTGGTAGATCGATAAGAGACATCATAGGTCGCACCATATCTAATAAAGTACGGTTATGACGTTCGGACACACCATTACATTGTGATGTTCCAGGTGGCGTGAGTAGTGAAACTATTTCACATTGTTTTTAACTGAATGCCAAACTCGTAACTCAAATACTCTTCTCAACGATCAGATCGTAGAAACTTTATTTTCTTGTTACGATGATTTTTCACTTCACTCTGAAATTCTTTGAACTTTTCAAATGTTTCAGACTTATGTTTCATCAAGTAGATATACTCATATCTGCTCAAATCATCTGTGAAGATCAGAAAATAATGATACCTGTCGCGAGTCTCAATATTTATCGGACCACATACATAAGTATGTATGATTTCCAACAAATCTATTGCTCGCTCCATTGTTCCGAAGAACAGAGTCTTAGTCATCTTGCCCATGAGGCATGGTTCGCAAGCATCAACTGATTCATAATCAAGTGATTCCAAAAGCCCATCAGCATGGAGTTTCTTTATGCGCTTTACACCAATATGACCTAAACGGCAGTGCCACAAATAAGTTGCACTATCATTATTAACTTTGCATCTTTTGGTTTCAATATTATGATTATGTGTATCACTACGATCGAGATCCAACGAACTATTTTCATTGGGTGTGTAACCATATAAGGTTTTATTCATGTAAACAGAACAACAATTTATTCTCTTACTTAAATGAATAACCGTATTACAATAAACATGATCAAATCATATTCATGCTCAACGCAAACACCAAATAACACTTATTTAGGTTCAACACTAATCCCGAAATTATAGGGAGTGTGCGATGATGATCATATCAATCTTGGAACCACTTCCAACACACATCGTCACTTCACCCTTAACTAGTCTCTGTTTATTCTGCAACTCCCGTTTCGAGTTACTAATCTTAGCAACTGAACTAGTATCAAATACTGAGGGGTTGCTATAAACACTAGTAAAGTACACATCAATAATCATGTATATCAAATATACTTATGTTCACTTTGCCATCCTTCTTATCCGCCAATCACTTGGGGTAGTTCCGCTTCAAGTGACCAGTCCCTTTGCAGTAGAAGCACTTAGTCTCAGGCTTAGGACCAGACTCGGCCTTCTTCACTTGAGCAGCAACTTGCTTGCTGTTCTTCTTGAAGTTCCCCTTCTTCCCTCTGCCCTTTTCTTGAAACTAGTGGCCTTGTCTACCATCAATACTTGATGTTTTTCTCGATTTCTACCTTCGTCAATTTCATTATTACGAAGAGCTTGGGAATCGTTTCAGTTATCCCTTGCATATCATAGTTCATCACGAAGTTCTACTAACTTGGTGATGGTGACTAGAGAATTCTGTTAATCACTATTTTATCTGGAAGATTAATTCCCACTTGATTCAAGCAATTGTAGTACCCAGACAATCTGAGCACATGCTCACTAGTTGAGCGATTCTCCTCCATCTTTTAGCTATAGAACTTGTTGGAAACTTCATATCTCTCAACTCGGGTATTTTATTGAAATATTAACTTCAACTCCTAGAACATCTCATATGTTCCATGACGTTCAAAACGTCTTTGAAGTCCCAATTCTAAGCCGTTAAGCATGGTGCACTAAACTATCAAGTAGTCATCATATTGAGCTAGCCAAACGTTCATAATGTCTGCATCTGCTCCTGCAATAGGTCTGTCACCTAGCGGTGCATCAAGGACATAATTCTTCTGTGCAGCAATGAGGATAAACCTCAGATCACGGATCCAATCCGCATCATTGCTACTAACATTTTTCAACATAATTTTCTCTAGGAACATATCAAAATAAACACAAGGAAGCAACAACGCGAGCTATTGATCTACAACATAATTTGCAAAATACTAGCAGGACTAAGTTCATGATAAATTTAAAGTTCAATTAATCATATTACTAAAGAACTCCCACTTAGATAGACATCCCTCTAATCCTCTAAGTGATTACGTGATCCAAATCAACTAAACCATGTCCGATCATCACGTGAGATGGAGTAGTTTCATTGGTGAACATCACTATGTTGATCATATCTACCTATATGATTCACGCTCGACCTTTCGGTCTCCGTGTTCCGAGGCCATATCTGTATATGCTTGGCTCGTCAAGTATAACCTGAGTATTCCGCGTGTGCAACTGTTTTGCACCCGTTGTATTTGAACGTAGAGCCTATCACACCCGATCATCACGTGGTGTCTCAGCACGAAGAACTTTCGCAACGGTGCATACTCAGGGAGAACACTTCTTGATAATTAGTGAGAGATCATCTTAAAATGCTACCGTCAATCAAAGCAAGATAAGATGCATAAAAGATAAACATCACATGCAATCAATATAAGTGATATGATATGGCCATCATCATCTTGTGCTTGTGATCTCCTCTTCGAAGCACCGTCGTGATCACCATCGTCACCGGCGCGACACCTTGATCACCATCGTAGCATCGTTGTCGTCTCGCCAATCTTATGCTTCCACGACTATCGCTACCGCTTAGTGATAAAGTAAAGCATTACAGCACAATTGCATTGCATACAATAAAGCGACAACCATATGGCTCCTGCCAGTTGCCGATAACTCGGTTACAAAACATGATCATCTCATACAATAAAATTTAGCATCATGTCTTGACCATATCACATCACAACATGCCCTGCAAAAACAAGTTAGACGTCCTCTACTTTGTTGTTGCAAGTTTTACGTGGCTGCTACGGGCTTAAGCAAGAACCAATCTTACCTACGCATCAAAACCACAACGATAGTTTGTCAAGTTGGTGCTGTTTTAACCTTCGCAAGGACCGGGCGTAGCCACACTCGGTTCAACTAAAGTTGGAGAAACTGACACCCGCTAGCCACCTTTGTGCAAAGCACGTCGGGAGAACCGGTCTCGCGTAAGCGTACGCGTAATGTCGGTCCGAGCCGCTTCGTCCAACAATACCGCCGAACCAAAGTATGACATGCTGGTAAGCAGTATGACTTATATCGCCCACAACTCACTTGTGTTCTACTCGTGCATATAACATCAACACATAAAACCTAGGCTCTGCCACTGTTGGGAACGTAGTAATTTCAAAAATTCCTACGCACACGCAAGATCATGGTGATGCATAGCAACGAGAGGGGAGAGTGTGATTAGTTACCCTTGTAGACCGACAGCGAAAGCGTTATGACAACGCGGTTGATGTAGTCGTACGTCTTCACGGCCCGACCGATCAAGCACCGAAACTACGGCACCTCCGAGTTTTAGCACACGTTCAGCTCGATGACGATCCCCGGACTCCGATCCAGCAAAGTGTCGGGGAAGAGTTCCGTCAGCACGACGGCGTGGTGACGATCTTGATGTTCTACCGTCGCAGGGCTTCGCCTAAGCACCGCTACAATATTATCGAGGATTATGGTGGAGGGGGCACCGCACACGGCTAAGAAGATCACTGAAGATCAACTTGTGTGTCTATGGGGTGCCCCCTGCCCCCGTATATAAAGGAGTGGAGGAGGGGAGGGCCGGCCCTCTCTATGGCGCGCCCTAGGGGAGTCCTACTCCCACCGGGAGTAGGATTCCCCCTTTCCTAGTCCACAGGAGTCCTTCCATGTAGTAGGAGTAGGAGTCAAGGCAAGGGAAAAGAGAAGAGAAGGAAGGAGGGGGCGCAGCCCTCCCCTAGTCCAATTCGGACTAGGCCTTGGGGGAGGGGGGGCGCCCAACCTCTCCTATCTCTTTTCCCTAAAGCCCAATAAGGCCCATATACTCCCCGGCGAATTCCCGTAACTCTCCGGTACTCCGAAAAATACTCGAATCACTCGGAACCTTTCCGATGTCTGAATATAGTCGTCCAATATATCGATCTTTACGTCTCGACCATTTCGAGACTCCTCGTCATGTCCCCGATCTCATATGGGACTCCGAACTCCTTCGGTACATCAAAACTCATAAACTCATAATATAACTGTCATCGAAACCTTAAGCGTGCGGACCCTACGGGTTCGAGAACAATGTAGACATGACCGAGACACGTCTCCGGTCAATAACCAATAGCGGAACCTGGATGCTCATATTGGCTCCTACATATTCTACGAAGATCTTTATCGGTCAGACCACATAACAATATACGTTGTTCCCTTTGTCATCGGTATGTTACTTGCCCGAGATTCGATCGTCGGTATCTCAATACCTAGTTCAATCTCATTACCGACAAGTCTCTTTACTCGTCCTGTAATACATCATTCCGCAACTAACTTATTAGTTGCAATGCTTGCAAGGCTTGAGTGATGTGTATTACCGAGAGGGCCCAGAGATACCTCTCCGACAATCGGAGTGACAAATCCTAATCTCGAAATACGCCAACCCAACAAATACCTTCGGAGACATCTGTAGAGCACCTTTATAATCACCCAGTTACGTTGTGACATTTGGTAGCACACAAAGTGTTCCTCCGGTAAACGGGAGTTGCATAATCTCATAGTCATAGGAACATGTATAAGTCATGAAGAAAGCAATAGCAACATACTAAACGATCGGGTGCTAAGCTAATGGAATGGGTCATGTCAATCATATCATTCTCCTAATGATGTGATCCCGTTAATCAAATAACAACACATGTTTATGGTTAGGAAACATAACCATCTTTGATTAACGAGCTAGTCAAGTAGAGGCATACTAGTGACTTTTTAGTTTGTCTATGTATTCACACAAGTATTACGTTTCCGGATAATACAATTCTAGCATGAATAATAAACATTTATCATGAAATAAGGAAATAAATAATAACTTTATTATTGCCTCTAGGGCATTTTCCTTCAGAAATTACATTGGAAAGAGTTTGCTAGGATTTTTATTTCGCTAATGACAGATCCAGTGCTGCCCCTACATCCTTTATTGATGTCACTGATAACTTGCTTGGAGTCGGATGAAATCACAAAATTCTGTAGTTGGAGATCGGCCGCCAGAGCCAAACCCTCTCGGCATGCGATCGCTTCCAGAGCTTCAGGATCGTCCAGACATGCAATCACTAGGGACGAGCTGCCAAGATACGCGCCGGTTTCATCTCTGCAGACCGCCGCTGCTGTCCCCCTTCTACCCTCGCGGACACCAGCATCCATATTAATCTTTGCGTGGCCTTGAGGAGGAGCTATCGGCCTTCCGCTCCTGGTCGCTACACCAGCACCAGTCCCCTGGGATGGTTTGACCTTCAACATATCTAGTTCGTCAATGAACCTGGTGATGAAACTGTGTGTAGAGTGAGGACTTTGAAAGATCCCTTCATGAATCTCCTCCCGTCTCGCTGCCCAGATCATCCATAGCGTAACCGAGAGCTTCACAAAGAGCTCGTGTGACATTGACTCCATCAAAGTGAACAACCATTGTTTAGCATTAGGTTCGGTTGTAGCTGCAAGGTTTTCCGTGAGCTCCACATCCATCAGTGACCAGATGGATCTGGACATTGAGCACTCTAGTAGGGAGTGTCTCCACGAATCGGGTCCACCACAGATGCCGCAAGCACTTGAGTCGCTCATATGTCTGTGCGCCTTCACATCGTTTGTAGGAATCGAGTGTTTGGACAATCGCCAGAGAAACATCCTCACCTTGCCCGGCACTTGAGTTTGCCAAAGCTTCTTCCAGGCTCCCTCCTCTCTGGACGTACTGGAAGGTCCCGCCGTGCTTTCCAACCATGCATCTCTTCTAGCTCTTGTCGCCTCCAACATGCGTTAGGCTGATTTTACAGAGAAATTTCCATTCTTTTCGTAATGCCAGCTCCAGAAATCCGGAACATTCATGGTACACAGCGGGATCGCCATGATTACCTGAACGTCCATTGGCATAAAAACTTCCGACACCCTCTGTCTGTCCCATTGGGCCGACGTGGCATCTATGAGCTCCGAGACAAGTTCCGGTGGGTTCTGTGAGATGCACCCATATGGTCTTATCATTTCCTCGCGTGGTAGCCAGTTCTCTTCCCAGATTCTTGTCGTTCCCCCATTGCCTATTCTTTTGATCAAACCCAGCTTAAGGGTATCCCGCCCCTCGATCAAGCTCCTCCATATTTGGCTTGGATGGTTCCCCAAATTAGCATCAAGAACCAAAGTGTTTGGGTAGTAAATGCTTTTCAGCAGGCGAGCACTTAGGGAGTCAGGGAATTGTAGCAGACGCCATGCTTGCTTGGCCAGCATTGCCATATTGAATAGCTCGAAATCCTTGAACCCCAAACCCCCCATACCTTTGGGTTGTTTCATAGTATTCCACGAGACCCAGTGTGGCTTGCGCTTACCATCTTTACTTCCCCACCAGAATTTCCTGATAAGCATGTTGAGATGCTCACATAAACCCCGAGGAGGCTTAAACCACGACATTGAGAATACTGGGACCGCCTGTGCCACAGACTTGACAAGTATCTCCTTTCCTACTGAAGACATAGTATTTTCAATCCCACCTTGAACTTTGGCCAATAAATGATCCTTTAGGTACTTGAAGGCTCCATTCTTTGAGCTCCCCACATCAGATGGCATCCCCAAGTATTTTTCATTTAGAGTCTCATTCGGTACACCCAACAGATTCTTGATCTCCAGCCTTACGATTTCAGGGACCCCCTTGCTGAAAAAAGAGATGATTTACTATGATTTACTCTTTGGCCCGTAGCCTGGCAGTACATGTCCAGCACTAGATTCACCTCAATAGCAGCCATACCATTAGCCTTAAAGAACAACAGGCTGTCATCTGTGAATAACAAGTGGTTAACTGATGGCGTCGACGGTGCCACCTGCAGGCCACTCAAATTTGATGACTCGTCTCTGGATTTTAGGAGGCACGAAAGGCCCTCTGCTGCTATTAAGAATAGGTATGGGGATATTGGGTCCCCTTGTCTGATTCCACGTGTAGGAGTAAATTCCTCAAGCTTCTTACCGTTAAACTGGACAGAGAACTTCACTGTTGTTACCAGGCCCATGATGATATTTATCCATCTTTCTGTGAAGCCGAGTTTCACCATAATTGCCCTGAGATATTCTCACTCAACCCTATCATAGGCTTTCGCCATTTCAAGTTTCAATGCGCAAGACTGGTGCTTTTTTGCTTTATTTCTCTTCATAAAATGTAGACATTCATACACCGTGATGATGTTGTCTGTAATCAGTCTCCCTGGCACAAAGGCTGACTGGTCTTTAGAAATTATATCCGGTAGAATTAACTTAAGGAGATTTGAGATCACCTTGGAGGCAATCTTGTATAAAACGTTGCACAAACTTATCGGCCGGAACTGAGTTAGCAGTGTAGGATTTTTTACCTTTGGGATCAATACTAGGATTGTATCATTAATGCTGGTTGCTGAATCATTACCTTCAACAATCCTCAATACTGCTCTTGTGACATCATCTCCGCAAATCTCCCAATGGCGCTGGAAAATATGTGCTGGGAACCCATCCGGGCCGGGCGACTTCGTAGGAAACATATGAAAAAGAGCCGTCTTAACTTCCTTATTAGTATAACGAGCATTAAGAATCTCATTCATACCCTGTGTCACCTTGTGCGGTACAGTTGAAATCACCTGGTCCATGTTCTGTACTCCTTCAGAGGTGTATAGCGTTTTATAAAAGGAAGTCGTTAAGGCTTCCATCTCTAGTATATCTTCTGTCAACTGGCCATCTTCCCTCTGGAGCGATTTTATCTTGTTCTTCCTCCTTCGGCGACTGGCTCTAAGGTGAAAGAAGTAGGTGTTTTAATCCCCGTGCATTAGCCACTCTAATCTAGCTCTTTGGCGCCACAAAATCTCTTCATGATGATATAATTCAACCAGGTTTTCAGTTATTTTTAATTCCTCATGACTGGGGCCGGATCTTCCTGGGGCAGCGCGCATCTCCTGTAGCCCATGGAGCAGCCCCACAATCTGCTGCCGTACATTCCCGAAATGGGCACGATCCCACTGAGACAAGTCGCCTGAGACACGCGTCAACTTTTTCCGAACTAAGTCCACCGAATCCCCTTGCTGTTGTTGTCCTCATCCGGCAGCAATTACTGCTGCGAGCGAATCATCTCTCTCCCAGCAGAGCTCGTACTTAAATGGTCTCGGTCCGCATGCATATGCATGCACGTCGCGGAAACTAAGTAGTAGTGGGACGTGATTAGAAGTAGTAGCTATTTTATGTTCCACTGTGGCATCTGGGAAAGCCATCAACCACTCCGGATTTGCTACCCCTCTGTCCAGCCGGACTTTGGTATACGTTCCACCTGCCACCCTTCGCTTAAAAGTCCATTTGTTTCCTCTGAACCCCAAATCAGTAAGGCCACAAGTATCAAGAGCGTCACGAAACGAATCCATCTGTGCTTGGCTTCTAGCTCCCACTCCATGATGTTCATGTTCATGTAGTACCTCGTTGAAGTCTCCCATAACCACCCATGGCAGATTATGTGCTCCCACAATTCCCGTCAGCATGTTCCAAGTTTTATATCGTTCATTTACTTGCGCCTCACCATAAAAAAACGTAACTTTGGTTTTAACATCCACCATCTCTTCAACAGATACATCGATATGATACTCAGAGTAACCAAGAATTTCTAGCTTTATTTCCTCATTCCAAAAGATACATAGTCCTCCACTCCTACCCGAACTGCTGACTGCGAAAATTTTATTATAACCTAAAGTCCCTGCTAAATTCTCTACTTGAGAGCCCTCTAACTGTGTTTCAACAATACAAGCTATAAAGGCAGCCCCAATGTGATAACATGTACAATAGCATGCATCCGAAGTGGGCTCCCCATCGGGCTCGCCACCATGCATCCCCCAAGTGGGCCTAGTGCGGCAAGTTTTTGCACCGCTCCAAACAACCCATGCGGGCCACGCCTGCGGTGGTCGGCGGGGTGCCAGCTACAACGCCGGCCGCCGCACCCATCTTTTTGTGGCTGGCAAGGCATCCTGGGCCCCTTCTTGCGTGTCACTCCAAGCATGCGTGGCCCCCTCAACCATGCCTATATGATTTTCCACCTCTGAAAAAATTGATGCGACCCTTGCAACCGCTCCGGTCGAAGAGCTGCAAGTCATTGACTCGGTCCAACCCCAGAATTCAAACATCCTCGGATTCCATCTCCAATCTCTCCCTCCCTCCCTCTCTCTCTGGAGATGTGGTCCCACGTCGATCAGGTTCAGGAACATTTTTCTAGGATCATGTCCCTAAGTGTGCCTGACCAGGCAGCTAACGAAACCGTTTAGACTCCTGCCGTTGGCCACCAGGGCAATCATGTCGTTGCCAACTTGCCATGCCGTCGGCAACACCTACCCACCTATGTGTGTTGTGAATATGTGTACCCCTCCTGGCCATTCCTTTGTGGGGCCTCAGTATCCTACCAAGGATGATTCGATCTCCCCCCAAGGAAGATTGATGGCCTGCAAGACACACATAGTAGTGTAGCACCTTCGTGTAAGTATCCAGATAATCATCGTCCCAATGAAGAGTAGAGGAGAGTATTTATGAGCGGAGTTTCGGTCGCACATGAGTTGCCACAGATCTCATATGAAGTAATTATTCGAGAAAATATGCACACGATGTTAGAGTTCCATGAAACAAATGTACCAAAGTGGTAACGAGGATTGATTGTTGCAGCGAGAGTAATAACAACTTGAAAGTAAAGAACATAATTTAGAAGACTAAAAATAAAAGTGGTTTCATGTAGTAGAGAGATTAGGCACGGAGAAACTTCGAATCATGATGTATAGCAAGTGTGTCAATGCAAAGGTAATACCAGTTACATTGTATTGTGATTCTAGTGTACTATTTGTCTGTTCAGTAAGCGTACCACCCTTGGGTTGTAGAACTCCTCCACACGGGATTACATTGTACTCTATGGTCCTGCATCGATGTTGGCATTGAAGGAAATATGCCCTAGAGGCAATAATAAAGTTGTTATTTATATTTCCTTATATCATGATTGTTGGGGAATGTAGTAATTTCAAAAAAATTCCAATGCACACGCAAGATCATGGTGATGCATAGCAACGAGAGGGGAGAGTGTTGTCTACGTACCCTCGTAGACTGGCAACGGAAGCATTGACACAACGTAGAGGAAGTAGTCGTACGTCTTCCCGATCCGACCGATCCAAGTATCGAACGTACGACACCTCCGAGTTCTGCACACGTTCAACTCGGTGACGTCCCTCGAGCTCCGATCCAGCCGAGTGTCGAGGGAGAGTTTCGTCAGCACGACGGCGTGATGACGGTGATGATGTTCTACCGACACAGGGCTTCGCCTAAGCACCGCTATGATATGACCGAGGTGAAATATGGTGGAAGGGGGCACCGCACACGGCTAAGGAACGATCACGAAGATCAACTTGTGTGTCCTGTGGTGCCCCCTTGCCCCCGTATATAAAGGAGGGAGAGGGGGAGGTGCGGCCGGCCCAAGGGGTGCGCCTGGAGGAGTCCTACTCCCACCGGGAGTAGGACTCCCCCCTCTTGCCTTGTTGGAGAAGGAAGGGGGAAGGGAGAAAGAGGAAAGTGGGACGCTGCCCCCCTCCTTGTCCTATTCGGACTAGGGGGGAGGGGGCGCGCGGCCTGCCCTGGCCAGCCCTCCTCTTCTCTCTTAGGGCCCATGTAGGCCCAATAACCCCCGGGGGGGGGGGGGTTCCGGTAACCCCCTGGTACTCCGGTAAAATCCCAATTTCACCCGGAACATTTCCGATATCCAAATATAGGCTTCCTATATATCAATATTAATGTCTCGACCATTTCGAGACTCCTCGTCATGTCCGTGATCACATCCGGGACACCGAACAACCTTCGGTACATCAAAACACAAAAACCCCAATTACAATCATCACTGAACTTTAAGCGTGCGGACCCTACGGGTTCGAGAACTATGTAGACATGACCGATACACGTCTCCGGTCAATAACTAATAGAGGAACCTGGATGCTCATATTCGCTCCTACATATTCTACGAAGATCTTTATCGGTCAGACCGCATAACAATATATGTTGTTCCCTTTGTCATCGGTATGTTACTTGCCCGAGATTCGATCGTCGGTATCTCAATACCTAGTTCAATCTCGTTACCGACAAGTCTCTTTACTCATTCTGTAATACATCATTCCGCAACTAACTTATTAGTTGCAATGCTTGCAAGGCTTGAGTGATGTGTATTACCGAGAGGGCCCAGAGATACCTCTCCGACAATCGGAGTGACAAATCCTAATCTCAAAATACACCAACCCAACAAATACCTTCGGAGACACCTGTAGAGCACCTTTATAATCACCCAGTTACGTTGTGACGTTTGGTAGCACACAAAGTGTTCCTCCGGTAAACGGGAGTTGCATAATCTCATAGTCATAGGAACATGTGTAAGTTATGAAGAAAGCGATAGCAACAAACTAAACGATCAAGTGCTAAGCTAACGGAATGGGTCAAGTCAATCACATCATTCTCCTAATGATGTGATCCCGTTAATAAAATGACAACTCATGTCTATGGTTAGGAAACATAACCATCTTCGATCAACGAGCTAGTCAAGTAGAGGCATACTAGTGACACTCTGTTTGTCTATGTATTCACACATGTATTATGTTTCCGGTTAATACAATTCTAGCATGAATAATAAACATTTATCATGATATAAGGAAATAAATAATAACTTTATTATTGCCTCTAGGGCATATTTCCTTCAGTCTCCCACTTGCACTAGAGTCAATAATCTAGATTACACAGTAATGATTCTAACACCCATGGAGCCTTGGTGCTGATCATGTTCTGCTCGTGGAAGAGGCTTAGTCAGCGGGTCTGCAACATTCAGATCCGTATGTATCTTGCAAATTTCTATGTCTCCCACTTGGACTAAATCCCGAATGGAATTGAAGCATCTCTTGATGTGCTTGGTTCTCTTGTGAAATCTGGATTCCTTTGCCAAGGCAATTGCACCAGTATTGTCACAAAAGATTTTCATTGGACCCGATGCACTAGGTATGACACCTAGATCGGATATGAACTCCTTCATCCAGACTCCTTCATTTGCTGCTTCTGAAGCAGCTATGTACTCCGCTTCACATGTAGATCCCGCCACGACGCTTTGTTTAGAACTGCACCAACTGACAGCTCCACCGTTTAATGTAAACATGTATCCGGTTTGCAATTTAGAATCGTCCGGATCAGTGTCAAAGCTTGCATCAACGTAACCATTTACGATGAGCTCTTTGTCACCTCCATATATGAGAAACATATCCTTAGTTCTTTTCAGGTACTTCAGGATGTTCTTGACCGCTGTCTAGTGATCCACTCCTGGATTACTTTGGTACCTCCCTGTTAGACTTATAGCAAGGCACACATCATGTCTGGTACATAGATTGCATACATGATAGAGCCTATGGCTGAAGCATAGGGAACATCTTTCATTTTCTCTCTATCTTCTGCGGTGGTCGGACGTTGAGTCTTACTCAACTTTACACCTTGTAACACAGGCAAGAACCCTTTCTTTGCTTGATCCATTTTGAACTTCTTCAAAACTTTGTCAAGGTATGTGCTTTGTGAAAGTCCAATTAAGTGTCTTGATCTATCTCTATAGATCTTAATGCCCAATATGTAAGCAGCTTCACCGAGGTCTTTCATTGAAAAACTCTTATTCAAGTATCCCTTTATGCTATCCAGAAATTCTATATCATTTCCAATCAATAATATGTCATCCACATATAATATCAGAAATGCTACAGAGCTCCCACTCACTTTCTTGTAAATACAGGCTTCTCCAAAAGTCTGTACAAAACCAAATGCTTTGATCACACTATCAAAGCATTTATTCCAACTCCGAGAGGCTTGCACCAGTCCATAAATGGATCACTGGAGCTTGCACACTTTTTTAGCTCCCTTTGGATCGACAAAAACTTCTGGTTGCATCATATACAACTCTTCTTCCAGAAATCCATTCAGGAATACAGTTTTGACATCCATTTGCCAAATTTCATAATCATAAAATGCGGCAATTGCTAACATGATTCGGACAGACTTAAGCATCGCTACGGGTGAGAAGGTCTCATCGTAGTCAATCCCTTGAACTTGTCAAAAACCTTTCGCAACAAGTCGAGCTTTGTAGACAGTAACATTACCGTCAGCGTCAGTCTTCTTCTTGAAGATCCATTTACTCTCAATTGCTTGCCGATCAACGGGAAAGCCAACCAAAGTCCATAGTTTGTTGTCATACATGGATCCCATCTCAGATTTCATGGCTTCTAGCCATTTTGCGGAATCTGGGCTCACCATCGCTTCTTCATAGTTCGTAGGTTCATCATGATCTACTAGCATGACTTCCAGAACAGGATTACCGTACCATTCTGGTGTGGATCTTACTCTGGTTGATCTACGAGGTTCGGTAGTAACTTGATCTGAAGTTTCATGATCATTATCATCAGCTTCCTCACTAATTGGTGTAGGTGTCGCAGAAACCGGTTTCTATGATGTACTACTTTCCAATAAGGGAGCAGGTACAGTTACCTCATCAAGTTCTACTTTCCTCCTACTCACTTCTTTCGAGAGAAACTCCTTCTCTAGAAAAACTCCGAATTTAGCAACAAAAGTCTTGCCTTTGGATCTGTGATAGAAGGTGTACCCAACAGTCTCCTTTGGGTATCCTATGAAGACACATTTCTCCGATTTGGGTTCGAGCTTATCAGGTTGAAGCTTTTTCACATAAGCATCGCAGCCCCAAACTTTCAGAAATGACAACTTTGGTTTCTTGCCAAACCACAGTTCATAAGGCGTCGTCTCAACGGATCTCGATGGTGCCCTATTTAACGTGAATGCAGCCGTCTCTAAAGCATAACCCCAAAATGATAGCGGTAAATCAGTAAGAGACATCATAGATCACACCATATCTAATAAAGTACGATTACGACGTTCGGACACACCATTATGTTTCAAATGTAGACCAAACTCGTAAGTCAAATATTCTCCTCCACGACCAGATCGTAGAAACTTTATTTTCTTGTTACGATGATTTTCAACTTCACTCTGAAATTCTTTGAACTTTTCAAATGTTTCAGACTGATGTTTCATTAAGTAGATATACCCATATCTGCTTAAATCATCTGTGAAGGTGAGAAAATAACGATATCTGCCACGAGCCTCAACATTCATTGGACCACATACATCTGTATGTATGATTTCCAACAAATCCGTTGCTCTCTCCATAGTACCGGAGAATGGCGTTTTAGTCATCTTACCCATGAAGCACGGTTCGCAAGTACCAAGTGATTCATAATCAAGTGGTTCCAAAAGTCCATCAGTATGGAGTTTCTTCATGCGCTTTACACCGATATGACCTAAACGGCAGTGCCACAAATAAGTTGCACTATCATTATCAACTCTGCATCTTTTGATTTCAACATTATGAATATGTGTATCACTACTATCGAGATTCATCAAAAATAGACCACTCTTCAAGGGTGCATGACCATAAAAGATATTACTCATATAAATAGAACAACCATTATTCTCTGATTTAAATGAATAACCGTCTCGCATCAAACAAGATCCAGATATAATGTTCATGCTCAACACTGGCACCAAATAACAATTATTTAGGTCTAATACTAATCCCGGAGGTAGATGTAGAGGTAGCATGCCGACCGCGATCACATCGACTTTGGAACCATTTCCCACGCGCATCGTCACCTCGTCCTTTGCCAATCTTCGCTTAATCCGTAGCCCCTGTTTCGAGTTGCATATGTTAGCAACAGAACCAGTATCAAATACCCAGGTGCTACTGCGAGCATTAGTAAGGTACACATCAATAACATGTATATCACATATACCTTTGTTTACTTTGCCATCCTTCTTATCCGCCAAATACTTGGGGCAGTTCCATTTCCAGTGACGAGTGTGCTTGCAGTAGAAGCACTCAGTCTCAGGCTTAGGTCCAGACTTGGGTTTCTTCTTCTGAGCAGCAACTTGTTTGCTATTCTTCTGGAAGTTCCCCTTCTTCTTCCCTTTGCCCTTTTTCTTGAAACTGGTGGTCTTATTGACCATCAACAGTTGATGCTCCTTCTTGATTTCTACCTCCACGGCTTTTAGCATCGCGAAGAGCTCGGGAATAGTCTTATTCATCCCTTGCATATTATAGTTCATCACGAAGCTTTTGTAGCTTGGTGGCAGTGATTGAAGAACTCTGTCAATGACACTATCAACAGGAAGATTAACCCCCAGTTGAGTCAAGTGATTATGATACCCAGACATTTTGAGTATATGTTCACTGACAGAACTATTCTCCCCCATCTTGCAGCTATAGAACTTATTGGAGACTTCATATCTCTCAATTCGGGCATTTGCTTGAAATATTAACTTCAACTCCTGGAACATCTCATATGCTCCATGAAGTTCAAAACGTCGTTCAAGACCCGGTTCTAAGCCGTAAAGCATGGCACACTGAACTATCGAGTAGTCATCAGCTTTGCTCTGCCAGACGTTCATAACATCTGGTGTTGCTCCTGCAGCAGGCTTGGCACTTAGCGGTGCTTCCAGGACGTAATTATTCTGTGCAGCAATGAGGATAATCCTCAAGTTACGGACCTAGTCCGTGTAATTGCTACCATCATCTTTCAACTTTGCTTTCTCAAGGAACGCATTAAAATTCAACGGAACAACAACACGAACCATCTATCTACAATCAAACATAGACAAGCAAGATACTATCAGGTACTAAGTTCATGATAAATTTAAGTTCAATTAATCATATTACTTAAGAACTCCCACTTAGAAAGATATCCCTCTAATCTTCTAAGTGATCACGTGATCCAAATCAACTAAACCATGTCCGATCATCACGTGAGATGGAGTAGTATCAATGGTGAACATCATTATGTTGATCATATCTACTATATGATTCACACTCGACCTTTCAGTCTCCGTGTTCCGAGGCCATATCTGTTATATGCTAGGCTCGTCAAGTTTAACCTGAGTATTCCGCGTGTGCAACTGTTTTGCACCCGTTGTATTTGAACGTAGAGCCTATCACACCCGATCATCATGTGGTGTCTCAGCACGAAGAACTTTCGCAACGGTGCATACTCAGGGAGAACACTTATACTTTGATAATTTAGTGAGGGATCATCTTATAATGCTACCGTCAATCAAAGCAAGATAAGATGCATAAAAGATAAACATCACATGCAACCTATATAAGTGATATGATATGGCCATCATCATCTTGTACTTGTGATCTCCATCTCCGAAGTACCGTCATGATCACCATCGTCACCGGCGCGACACCTTGATCTCCATCGTAGCATCGTTGCCGTGTCGCCAATCTTATGCTTCCACGACTATCGCTACCGCTTAGTGATAAAGTAAAGCATTACAGCGCGATTGCATTGCATACAATAAAGCGACAACCATATGGCTCCTGCCAGTTGCCGATAACTCGGTTGCAAAACATGATCATCTCATACAATAAATTTAGCATCATGTCTTGACCATATCACATCACAAAATGCCCTGCAAAAACAAGTTAGACGTCCTCTACTTTGTTGTTGCAAGTTTTACGTGGCTGCTACGGGCTTAGCAAGAACCGTTCTTACCTACGCATCAAAACCACAACGATAGTTTGTTAAGTTGGTGCTGTTTTAACCTTCGCAAGGACTGGGCGTAGCCACACTTGGTTCAACTAAAGTTGGAGAAACTGACACCCGCCAGCCACCTGTGTGCAAAGCACATCGGTAGAACCAGTCTCGCGTAATGTCGGTCCGGGCCGCTTCATCCAACAATACCGCCGAACCAAAGTATGACATGCTGGTAAGCAGTATGACTTATATCGCCCACAACTCACTTGTGTTCTACTCGTGCATATAACATCAACGCATAAAACCTAGGCTCTCATACCACTGTTGGGGAACGTAGTAATTTCAAAAGAATTCCTACGCACACGCAAGATCATGGTGATGCATAGCAACGAGAGGGGAGAGTGTTGTCTACGTACCCTCGTAGACCGGCAACGGTAAGTGTTGACACAACGTAGAGGAAGTAGTCGTACGTCTTCCCGATCCGACCGATCCAAGTACCGAACGTACGGCACCTCCGAGTTCTGCACACGTTCAACTCAGTGACGTCCCTCGAGCTCCGATCCAGCCGAGTGTTGAGGGAGAGTTTCGTCAGCACGACGGCGTGATGACGGTGATGATGTTCTACCGACGCAGGGCTTCGCCTAAGCACCGCTACGATATGACCGAGGTGGAATATGGTGGAAGGGGGCACCGCACACGGCTAAGGAACGATCACGAAGATCAACTTGTGTGTCCTGGGGTGCCCCCTTGCCCCCGTATATAAAGGAGGGAGAGGGGGAGGTGCGGCCGGCCCAAGGGGTGCACCTGGAGGAGTCCTACTCCCACTGGGAGTAGGACTCCCCCCTCTTGCCTTGTTGGAGAAGGAAGGGGGAAGGGAGGAAGAGGAAAGGAGGGCGCCACCCCCCTTCCTTGTCCTATTCGGACTAGGGGGGGAGGGGGCGCGCGGCCAGCCCTGGCCGGCCCTCCTCTTCTCCCTTAGGGCCCAAGTAGGCCCAATAACCCCCCCCCCCGAGGGGGGGGGGTTCCGGTAACCCCCCGGTACTCCGGTAAAATCCCGATTTCAGCCGGAACGTTTCCGATATCCAAATATAGGCTTCCTATATATCAATCTTTATGTCTCGACCATTTTGAGACTCCTCGTCATGTCCGTGATCACATCCGGGACACCGAACAACCTTCGGTACATCAAAACACAAAAACCCTAATTACGATCTTCACCGAACTTTAAGCGTGCGGACCCTACGGGTTCGAGAACTATGTAGACATGATCGAGACACGTCTCCGGTCAATAACCAATAGCGGAACCTGGATGCTCATATTGGCTCCTACATATTCTACGAAGATCTTTATCGGCCAGACCACATAACAATATACGTTGTTCCCTTTGTCATCGGTATGTTACTTGCCCGAGATTCGATCGTCGGTATCTCAATACCTAGTTCAATCTCATTACCGACAAGTCTCTTTACTCGTCCTGTAATACATCATTCCGCAACTAACTTATTAGTTGCAATGCTTGCAAGGCTTGAGTGATGTGTATTACCGAGAGGGCCCAGAGATACCTCTCCGACAATCGGAGTGACAAATCCTAATCTCGAAATACGCCAACCCAACAAATACCTTCGGAGACATCTGTAGAGCACCTTTATAATCACCCAGTTACGTTGTGACATTTGGTAGCACACAAAGTGTTCCTCCGGTAAACGGGAGTTGCATAATCTCATAGTCATAGGAACATGTATAAGTTATGAAGAAAGCAATAGCAACAAACTAAATGATCAAGTGCTAAGCTAACGGAATGGGTCAAGTCAATCACATCATTCTCCTAATGATGTGATCCCGTTAATCAAATGAAAACTCATGTCTATGGTTAGGAAACATAACCATCTTCGATCAACGAGCTAGTCAAGTAGAGGCATACTAGTGACACTCTGTTTGTCTATGTAGTCACACATGTATTATGTTTCCGGTTAATACAATTCTAGCATGAATAATAAAAGTTTATCATGATATAAGGAAGTAAATAATAACTTTATTATTGCCTCTAGGGCATATTTCCTTCAATGATATATGTTTATTATTCATGCTAGAATTGCATTAACCGGAAACTTAGTACATGTATGAATACATAGACAAGCAAAGTGTCCCTAGTATGCCCCTACTTGACTAGCTCGTTAATCAAAGATGGTTAAGTTTCCTAGCCATGGACATGTGTTTTCATTTGATGAACGGGATCACATCATTAGAGAATGATGTGATGGACAAGATCCATCAGTTAGCTTAGCATAATGATCATTCAGTTTTATTGCTACTGCTTTCTTCATGACTTATACATGTTCCTCTGACTATGAGATTATGCAACTCCTGAATACGGGAGGAACACCTTGTGTGCTATCAAACGTCATAACGTAACTGGGTGATTATAAAGATGCTCTACAGGTGTCTCCGATGGTGTTTGTTGAGTTGGCATAGATCGAGATTAGGATTTGTCACTCCGTCTATCGGAGAGGTATCTCTGGGCCCTCTCGGTAATGTACATCACTATGAGCCTTGCAAATAGTGTGACTAATGAGTTAGTTGCGGATGATGCATTACTGAACGAGTAAAGAGACTTGCCGGTAATGAGATTCAACTAGATATTGATATACCGACGTTCGAATCTCGGGAAAGTAACATACCGATGACAAAGGGAACAACGTATGTTGTTATGCGGTTTGATCGATAAAGATCTTCGTAGAATATGTAGGAACCAATATGAGCATCCAGGTTCCGCCATTGGTTATTGACCGGAGTTGTATCTCGGTCATGTCTACATAGTTCTTGAACCCGTAGGGTCCGCACGCTTAATGTTCGATGACGATTTGTATTATGAGTTATGTGATTTGATGCACCGAAGGTTGTTCAGAGTCCCGGATGAGATCGCGGACACGACGAGGAGTCTCGAAATGGTCGAGACATAAAGATCGATATATTGGAAGGCTATATTCGGACATCGGAAAGGTTCTGAGTGATTCGGGTATTTTTTGGAGTACCGGAGAGTTACGGGAATTCGCCGGGCAAGTAATGGGCCTTAATGGGCCATAAGGGAAAGGAGAGAAGGGCCTCATGGGGTGGCTGCTCACCCCCCATGGGCTGGTCCGAATTGGACTAGGGAGGGGGCGACGCCCCCATCTTTCCTTCTCTCCCTCTTCCCCTTCCTCCTTCTCCTAGTCCAACTAGGGAAGGGGGAAACCTACTCCTACTAGGAGTAGGAATCCCCCTTGGGGGCGTCATAGAGAGGGCCGGCCCTCCCCTCCTTCACTCCTTTATATACGGGGGAGGGGGGCACCCTATGGACACACAAATTGATCATTGTCTTAACCGTGTGCGGTGCCCCCTCCACCATAATCCACCTTGATCATATCGTAGCAGTGCTTAGGCGAAGCCTTGTTCCGGTAGCTTCATCATCACCGTCATCACGCCGTCATGCTGACGAAACTCTCCCTCGACACTCAGCTAGATCTAGAGTTCGTGGGACGTCACCGAGCTGAACGTGTGCAGATCGCGGACGTGTCGTACCTTCGGTGCTAGGATCGGTCGAATCGTGAAGACGTTCGACTACATCAACCGCGTTGTCATAACGCTTCCGCTTATGGTCTACGAGGGTACGTGGAAAACCCTCTTCCCTTCTCATTGTCATGCATCACCTAGATGGATCTTGCGTGTGCGTAGGATTTTTTTAAAATTACTGCGTTCCCCAACAGCCATAGTGTGGCCGTCTCCGTAATTAAGGTCATTAAACTAGAACCATGCATTAAGGTGATACGAGCTCTGGTACGAGCGCACACTGATACGTGTCCAACATGTGTATTTTTTTAGACATTTTTGCTCTTGTTTGGCCTCTAATTTGCATGGTTAGAGTGAAACTAACCCAGATTGACATTGTTTTTAGCAGAATTATCATGATGTTGCTTTTGTGCAGAAATAAAAATTCTTCGAATTGCACGACAAATTTTGGAGAATTATTTTGGAATAAATAAAAAAATACTAGAACGAAGAAGTATTGTAGAAGAGCCCCGGGGCCCACAAGGGCAGGCGGTGCGGCCTCCCCCTAGGCCGCGCCACCTGGTCTTGTGGGTCCCCTGGACCTCCCTTTGACCTAATTCTGATGCTATAAATTTACATCCTTGGATAAAAATCAAAGGGAGAGTTTCATCTCCTTTTACGATACGGAACTGCTGCCACCTACTGTTCTTCATCAGGAGCCCTAATCTAGAGTCCGTTCGCGGCTCCGGAGAGAGTGAATCGTCACCGATGTCATCACCAACCCTTGTCCATCAACAATTCCATGATGCTCACAATATTTTGTGAGTAATCCCTTTGTAGGCATACTGGAGTTAAATGGGATTAGATGAAATTTCATATGTAATCACGCCAATTTGTAGGGTTTGATCCCTAGTATCCAATATATTCTGAGATTGACTTTGCTATGCTTAATGCTTGTCACCCACAAGTATAGGGGATCAATTGTAGCTCTTTTCGATAAGTAAGAGTGTCGAACCCAACGAGGATCAGAAGGAAATGACAAGTGGTCTTCAAGAAGGTAATGTCTGCAAGTGCTGAAATTTATAAGTATCGGAGTAGTTTGATAGCAAGGTAATTTGTAACGAGCAAGTAAAGATAGTAGCAACAAAAGTGCAGCAAGGTAGCCCAATCCTTTTGAGGCAAAGGACAGGCCAAAACGGTCTCTTATGATAAGCAAAGCGTTCTTGAGGGTACACGAGATTTTCATCTAGTCACTTTCATCATGTTGGCTTAATTCGTGTTCGGTACTTTGATAATTTGATATGTGGGTGGACCGGTGCTTAGGTGTTGTTCTTACTTGAACAGACCTCCTACTTATGATTAACCCTCCCGCAAGCATCCGCAACTACGAGAAAAGTATTAACAATAAATTCTAACTATAGCATTAAACTTTTGGATCCAATCGGTGTCCCTTACGGAATATCGCATAAACCGGGGTTTAAGCTTCTGCCACTCTCGCAACCCATCATCTAATTGCTACTCCACAGTGCATTCCCTTAGGCCCAAATATGGTGACATGTCATGTAGTCGACGTTCACATGACACCACTAAGGGAATCACAACATACATACTATCAAAATATCGAACACATATCAAGTTCACATGATTACTTGCAACATGATTTCTCCCATGACCTCAAGAACAAAAGTAACTACTCACAAATGATAAACATACTCATGATCAGAGGGGTATTAAATAGCATATTGGATCTGAACATATAATATTCCACCAAATAAACCATATAGTAATCAACTACAAGATGTAATCAACACTACTAGTCACCCACAATCACCAATCTATAGTTCCGGTAATAAGATTGAACACAAGAGATGAACTAGGGTTTGAGAGGAAATGGTGCCATTGAAGATGTTGATGGAGATTACACTCCCCAAGATGGGAGAGTTGTTGGTGATGATGATGACAATGATTTCCCCCTCTGGGAGGGAAGTTCCTCCGGCGGAATCGCTCCGCCGGAGGACAAAAGTGCTCTTGCCCAAGTTCCACCTCGAGACGGCGTCGCTCTGTCCCGAAAGTACTCTCCTTATTTTTTCTAGGTCAAAATGACTTAGATACCAGGAGATGGGCACCGGAGGTGAGCTTGGGTGAGCACAACCCACCAGGGCGCGCCCAGGTGGGTTGTGCCCACCTGGTGGGCCCCCTCTGGTAGTTATTTTCTCCAATATTCCTCAAATAATGCATAAAAAATCTCCGTGAAGTTTCAGCTTGTTTGGAGTTGTGTAGAATAGGTGGCATGACGTAGCTTTTCCAGGTCTATATTTCCAGCTGCCAGAATTCTCCCTCTTTGTGTATACCTTGCATATTATGAGAAAAAAGACCTTATAATTACTCTAAAAAGCATTATTATGGATAAAAACATTATAAATAACAGTAAGAAAACATGATGAAAAATGGACGTATCAACTCCCCCAAGCTTAGGCCTTGCTTGTCCTCAAGCAAAAACCGAAATCGAAAAACATGTCCACATGCTTTGAGAGGGAGGTGTCGATAAAAACAAAATACGAACATAGAAGCATCATGTAGATTATTATAACAGCAACAAAATTGAACATAAAACTTTTATCATATACTTCTCATGAATAAGTAACAATTCATCACACAATTGAAGTATAAAGCAAAAAATCTATTAGAAACCAACAAACTATGTTCTCAGTCAACTTTACAACTACAATTCATCATCTTTTCAGGAAGGGTCGCGTATCGGAGCCTTTAGGCAAGTCCACATACTCAACCATCATATAGTCTTCTATAATCGCTAACACTCACCGCATACACATGAGCAAAACGTTTCAACCGGACACATAGAAAGATAGGGGCTTATAGTTTCGCCTCCCAACATATTCACCTCAAGGGTAATGTCAACAATAATGACTCATACTATCTATATTCAACTTGACATATGTGCCTAGATCTTTCCTCACCACATGATGCTTGCCAAAGGAGAAAATTAAAAAGGAATAGAAGGAAAACTTTGACTCTTTGCATAAAAGTAAAATACACAAAAGTAAAAGATAGGCCCTTCATAGAGGGAAGCAGAGGTTGACATGCACTTATTTGTTTGTATGATCAACCCCTTAGTGAAAAAGAACGTCACGTTGCATTACCCCTTGTGATAGCAACCTTTATTATGCATCCTGTCAATTTTATTCTTCACCATCACAAGTTCGTGCAATGATCAATTTTCTCATACACTAAATGATCTCACACTTTAGAAGCAATTTTATTGCCTTTTTGCATCGATGACAACTTACTTGAGGGATCTTGCTCAATCCCTAGGTAGGTATGGTGGACACTTGAAAATAAGATTTGGGTTTAAGTGTTTTTGGATGCACAAGTAGTATCTCTACTTAGTGCGGAATTCTTGGCTAGTAAAATAGGGGGAAGCACCACATGTTCAAGGATCTATGACAATATGACTTCTATGTGAATATAAACAAACATAAACCATTAAGTTGTCTTCCTTGTCCAACGTCAACAATTTTGGCATATAATATTTTGATGAGGGCTCACAATCACAAAAGATTTCTAGGATAGCATATTTATATGTGAATCTGCTCTTCCCTTATTAATTCTTTCATGAGTTGCATCATTGACGAATGCTATGTTTGTCAATCTCTAATAAAATTTCCTACTTATACTCTTCCTTATGTGGTGTCATCACCTACCATAAGATTAGTATATGATCTTTTTGATTTATTTCCTTTCTCCCCTTTTTTACTTTTATTTGCAACATGAAAGTAAAGAAAGCAAAAACTCAAACTAAACTTTATTATATATCTCGCACACGGTTACAAGGATAGATCACTAAGCAAACTCTTGAAAACAAAGGATCGAACTAAACTTTTATTCATCTAAATCAAAAGAAGGAATTAAAATAAGTAAAGGCAAAAAAGATAGTGGGATGATACCATACCGGGGCACCTCCCACAAGCTTGGCGAATGCCAAGGGGAGTGTCCATACCCGATACTCAATTCTCTTTTGGGGGTGAAGATGATGGTGGTGGTGAAGCGACAGTTTCCAATATAACCATGAGTAGATCCTTCAAGCCTTGAATCTCCCTAAGGGCTTGATGAATTAATTCAGCGTTTTTCTTCACTTCTGCCATTATGTGTTTATTTCCTGGGCCCCAAGGGTTTACTCCTACAATGTTTTCTCTTGGCTGAGATATCTCCCAATTGGATGGTATGTGCCTACGAGGAGTATTCTCGAACCCATAGTTATGAATCAAATTGCGAAAATTGTTACGATGTAACCTATGTAAAGGCCTTCTTGGTGGGGTTTCTTGTTGCACTTCGAGACTCTCTTGATTATTTGATGGTGTCATAGCTTGATGAGGATTCAGACGAGTGGAGATGCTAGCCAATGTCCCTCTCTCAGAGGCCGGAGAGTGAACCCCAAAAGGATTTTCCTCCTCTTCCTCCATAACAACTTCTCCAGCTTCTTCCCTCCTTAAATCCTCCTGAAATACCCCTGCATCTTATTCTCCGTTGTTGGAGGGTGAGGAAGACATGATTCCTGGCTCGACAGATCTAGACAAAAATAGCAAGAAAAGAAAACAGAGGATTTCTCCATGATACAGGTTCCGGAAGTATATATAGATTTTTTATCTTGGGGGAGAAGTAAACTATAGAAAAACGGAGTCCGGAAGGTGTCCCAGGTGGGCACAACCCACCTGGGCGCACCCTGGTGTCTTGTGCCCACCAGGGTACGCTTCCTGGAAGTTTCTTTATTTCCTAATTTTCTAAATATTCCAAAACAGACAAAAAATATTTTTGCGGATTTTTCGGAGTCCGTTTACTTACTGTATCACGCACCTCCTTATTCTCATGATTTTGGAGTGTTTCGGAAGGACTCTTTTATGTGTTATTCTAGTGTCAAAGTTAGGATAATATTACTTTCAACATTAATGGGCGTGCCTGAGATATAATGTTTTATTCGTTATCCATTTTTTGACAGAAAGACTATAAGGGAGGCCCCTACAGTATAATTGGTGCAACAAACCCAAATTGCAAGTACATGCCTTGAACCTGGGTGGATGGGAAGGACTCTTTTATGTGTTCTTCCGGTGCCATAGTTTGGATAATATTACTTTCAACATTAATAGGTGTACCTGAGATATAATGCTTTATTCGTTGCCCATTGACAATCTTCGGGTTAGTACCTTCGCAATTATTTATTTTGATGGCTCCGGACCGGTAAACCTCCTCGATGACGTATGGGCCTTGCCATTTTGAGAGGAGTTTTCCCGCAAAGAATCCGAAACAATATTTTTACAAAAGAACACATTCTCCGACTTTAGACTCACGCTTTTGGATTCTTTTGTCATGCCATCTTTTAACTTGTTCTTTGAATAATTTTGCATTTTCATACGCTTGGGTTCTCCATTCATCTAAACAGATAATATCAAATAACCTCTTTTCACCAGCAAGTTTGAAACCATAATTGAGCTGTTTGATGGCCCAATATGCTTTATGTTCTAACTCAAGAGGCAAATGACAAGCTTTTCCATAAACCATTCTATATGGAGACATACCCATAGGATTTTTTATATGATGTTCTATAAGCCCAAAGTGCATCATCTAATTTCTTAGACCAATTCTTCCTGGACCTATTGACAGTCTTTTGCAAAATTAACTTTATTTCTCTATTGCTAAGTTCAACTTGACCACTAGACTGAGGATGATAAGGTGATGCAATTCTATGGTTAACATCATACTTGGCAAGCATTTTACGAAAAGCACCATGAATAAAGTGTGAACCACCATCAGTCATTAAATATATAGGGACTCCAAACCTTGGGAAAATAACTTCCTTAAGCATTTTAATAGAGGTGTTGTGATCAGCACTACTGGTTGGAATGGCTTCTACCCATTTAGTAACATAATCAACAACAACCAAAATATGTGTATACCCATTAGAGGAAGGAAAAGGTCCCATGTAATCAAATCCCCAAACATCAAATGGTTCAACAACAAGTGAATAGTTCATATGCATTTCTTGACGCTTACCGATATTACCTATTCTTTGACATTCATCACAAGATAAGATGAACTTACGGGCATCCTTGAAGAGAGCAGGTGTCGTGGATTTGTCACGGCAGATGTCCTCGTTGAAAGGACTTAGTCGTGAGGCCAACACATCTAATTGGTAGCTTGAGAGGGGTTGAACGGGACGAGAGACACGAGGATTTACCCAGGTTCGGCCCCTCACGGTGGAGGTAAAAGCCTACACCCTGCTTCATTGATATTGATGATGATGAACATGATTACAAGGGGGCTCTATCTTGGGAGCTATAGACTTGTTTGTCTAACCCTAATCTATCCAACTCGTAAAACTTGTCCCTCTTGGGGTGCCCTGCCCCTCCTTATATAAGTTGGAGGAGCGGGTTACATGTGGAGTCCTACCAGAATTAGGGCTAGTATATCTTCTAATACGAACCGGATATAAGTCTGGGTCTTGACTCCTTGTAAGGGAAATATTCCTCACACCTTTCCTCTTAAGCCGACCCACCATCACATGAACCGGCCTATTGGGCCTTGGGCCTTGTCGTCCGTCTGACCCACCTGCCGGGTCACCAATGAGTTGCAATGTTCAGGCGGGTTGGCCGTAAACCGCCAGGTCCGTGCGGGTCGTTAGTGAGTCGCCAAGCTCCAGCTGGGTCATACATCCGGCAGGTTACACTGCGGGGTATATCCCTGACATTAGCCCCCAGTTTAGCTTGGATTTATCCATGGTAAACTTATCCTGCAAAACAATACCAACTTTGATAGATTATACGCCGGGTCGAAGGTTCTTGTGAGCCGGCACTTGATCATCGTTAAGTCCTTGCCATTTCCTTGTTGATATATACATGTCCATGATCTCATAGCAAATCTTCTTTAGCAGATATGTTTAAACTTTGTCAATGCAAAAAATCTAGATACTTCTTTTAAAAAATCCAGGTCAATAGGCCAGCTTCAGAGTCAATTTGCTGACATAGGTCTCTTGTAGAGAAACATTGTAAGAAGTAATCCACTTGGGTCGGCTTCGAAAGCGCCGGCTTAATAAAAATATTGGTCTTGAAATACTCATCTGGTTTTCAGCCGACTTGGAGATTAGTCCTTGCTGGTTTATCATTGCCTAAATTGCCGGTTTGTCAATATTGATGGCATCGGGTCATAATTGTTGCTAACATCAAGCTTGAAAGCGTTCCTCCCTTATATGCATATCACTTGTAGCCCCCAAGTATTAAGAAGGGAGCGTAGTAACAGCTTAAGACTTGCTTCAATATAAATGTTGCAATCTTGAAGAAATCCAGATTGTTCATCTCAGTCACTAATCAAAACTGAATATTCCACATATGTAGCCCCCAAGTGCCGGGTTGTCATGCTTGCAGCAACCTGGGACTTGTAATTTCTTTATGCTCATAAAAATTTCAACCAGTGTAGCCCCCAAGGGCTGGGTCATTATGCAATAATGAGTAGGGACTTTCTAGACATGATCATGTAGACTTAAAAACAACGTGTAGCCCCCAAGGGCTGGCTCAGCAAGACAATACTGAGTTGGGACTTTATACATACTTTATTGGAAATATCATCATATGATGTAGCCTCCATCGTAGGGCTTGAACCCACGTCCACAAGGTTAAGAGCGTTATGCTCTACCAACTGAGCAATGTACCCTTCAATATAATGGATTAAGGCTTGTGTACTTTGAATTTTTGACAGGAGCAATAAGTAGCCCCTAAGGGCCGGCTCATTACGATTTGATGAGTCGGGTCTTCAATAAGGCAGGTAAAAATGACCTTGCATTAGCCCCCAAGTGTCATGGTGCATGCTTGCAGCGACATGGGACTTCCATATTTGGTATAATCATAATTTTGAATAATGTAGCTCCCAAGTGCCGGGTCGTGTGCCTGCAGCAACTTAGGACTATTCCTTCCAGTGTAAAATAAATCATGTCTATTGATGAAGAAATAATAACCATTGCGCTGAAGCGACTTTGAAAACCTCAATCATTCAATACTGGTTATAACAACCATAATGAAAAATCCAGCCATATTTGGCTATTAAAGATTGGAAGAGTATAACCTGGCATGAAAACAATCACAAGATCTTGTCTGTTGATGAGTAAATCCAGAGTTTAAATACTCAGTGGCTCTTGGCCGATGGCGACTTAATGCGCATTCACTGTAATCTGGGATTTTTGTAACCCGACAGCTTATAGCCTGTGTGAAAATCAATAATTGATAACCCTTTTGAAACACCAATTTCAATCTTTGATGATGGGCTTGAACTTAATCATTCATGTAAGTCATAGCTCTGCAAATCCTGCACATAGTTTAAACAACATATGCCCTGGCAACTTAACGTCAAAAGCCAGGGCGAGTAACAACCCAAACATAATATAGTCTTATGCAATTATAGAAAAGACAAGAATTAAGGCCATTCAAGCCTAAACATATTGGCAACTCAAAGTTAAGAGCCAGGGCGGGTTATCAAACCTCGCATATTCATATAATCAGTGAAACATACCTGTAGAATTGACTTATACTGCCGGCTTACATCGCCATATGCAGTGAAGGTAACAATCCAATGATTTGTAAGCGCATGATTTCAATGGCGCAATCCAAAATATGCTGGCGACTTAAAATCAAAAAACAGGGCGGGTTATCAAACCTCACATATTCATCCAACAATTTAGAACATACCTGGAGAATTGGCTCAAATTGCCAGCTTACATTGCCACATCCAGTGAGGATAACAATCCAATGATTTATAAGCGCATGATTCCAAAGGCGCAATTCAAAGTATACTGGCGACTTAAAGTCCATAGCCAGGGTAGTTTACCAAACCCAAAATATTCATACCATTATTGAAAGAAATACCTGTAGATTAATACCATGGTCATGCCTTCATAATTATAATCCGGGGCCAGTTACAACCCAGAGTGATGAAATATCATCAGTTTGATTGCTTAAGGCAAAATATCCTGGCGACTTAAAGTCTACTATCAGAGCGGGTTATCAAACCCAAAGATGCTCAATGATTAGCCATATAATCAAGGCTACATGGCCTGTGAAATCAGTTCATACTGCCAGCTTACAACACCATATGCAGCAAGGGTAACATCCCAAATGCTTAGAGCACAACGCCCTGTTCAATTTATTCATACCGTTGGCTTATCACGCCATATGTATCAAGGGGTAATATCCTAAAGATTAGGGCCATAGCTTAAAGCACAAAAAATCATCATATACTAGCGACTTAAAGTCCAAAGCCAGGCCGGGAAAATAAACTATGGATAAATTCATATATGAACCATAAGGCAACATAGCCCTCATCGGTTTTCAACCATGTATTAACATGTCACAAGAGATGAACCTAAATAAATGTTCAAATCAAATATAAATCAAAAAACAAGGCTTCCATAGGCTGCCAAGCCTCAAAGTCAAGTGTTGTTCAAGAGCCGCACAACCGCTGAGTTAAACCTTCATTCAAACCTTGTAAGTCGGGCCTCACATGACCAATCGCCGTTTTAACTTTAACAAGTTCGGGGTCTTTATAAGATTGACTGTCAAGAGTACGACGAGTCATTCCAGGATTACCTGGTTGGAGTGGCAAGCATACAAAGGCAGGATAACCCAGATTTTTGAATACACCTGGTGTCCAAGCCTATTACAAGGGACAATCAAAGCTCTGTTTCATTAAACAAGAAGCCTCCAAGTAATTTTTCGACCCAGGCGTATAAGCCAGACCAATAGGGTAGTCATAGCTATGCTCAATGAACAGGAAGCCCCCAAGTAATTTTTATCAAGCCATCAAGGCATGTTACCTATGTTTGAACTGCACATTGTAGCAAGTTCTCTTTGGTAATGATGACCTACAAGTATAGGGGATCTATCGTAGTCCTTTTGATAAGTAAGAGTGTCGAACCCAATGAGGAGCAGAAGGAAATGACAAGCGGTTTTCAGTAAGGTATTCTCTGCAAGCATTAAAATTGTCGGTAACAGATAGTTTTGTGATAAGGTAATTTGTAACGGGTAACAAGTAACAAAAGGAAATAAGGTGCAACAAGATGGACCAATCCTTTTTGTAGCAAAGGACAAGCCTGGACAAACTCTTATATAAAGGAAAATGCTCCCGAGGACACATGGGAATTATCGTCAAGCTAGTTTTCATCACACTCATATGATTCGCATTTGGTACTTTGATAATTTCATATGTGGGTGGACCGGTGCTTGGGTACTGCCCTTACTTGGACAAGCATCCCACTTATGATTAACCCCTCTTGCAAGCATCCGCAACTAAAAAAGAAGTATTAAGGTAAACCTAACCATAGCATGAAACATATGGATCCAAATCAGCCCCTTACGAAGCAACGCATAAACTAGGGTTTAAGCTTCTGTCACTCTAGCAACCCATCATCTACTTATTACGTCCCAATGCCTTCCCCTAGGCCCAAACAATGGTGAAGTTTCATGTAGTCGACGTTCACATGACACCACTATAGGAGAGACAACATACATCTCATCAAAATATCGAACGAATACCAAATTCACATGACTACTTATAGCAAGACTTCTCCCATGTCCTCAGGAACAAACATAACTACAAACAAATCATATTCATGTTCATAATCAGAGGGGTATTAATGTGCATAAAGGATCTGAACATATGATCTTCCGCCAAATAAACCAACTAGCATCAACTACAAGGAGTAATCAACACTACTAGCAACCCACAGGTACCAATCTGAGGTTTTGAGACAAAGATTGGATACAAGAGATGAACTAGGGTCTGAGATGAGATGAGATGGTGCTGGTGAAGATGTTGATGGAGATTGACCCCCTCCCAATGAGAGGATCAATGGTGATGAAGATGGTGATGATTTCCCCTCCCGGAGGGATGCTTCCCCGACAAAACAGCTCTGCCGGAGCCCTAGATTGGTTCCGCTAAGGTTCCGCCTCGTGGCGGCGGTGTTTCATCCCGAAAGCTTGCTTATGATTTTTTCCAGGGTGAAAGACTTTATATAGCCAAAGATGGGCACCGGAGGCCTGCCAGGGGCCCATGATACAGGGGGCGCGCCCAGGGGGTAGGGCGCGCCCCCACCCTCGTGGATGGTGGGTGGCCCCCTCCGGTGCTTTCTTCGCCAAATGTTTATATATATATATATATATATATATATATTCCAAAACTGGCTTCCGTGGAGTTTCCGGACTTTTGGACTTGTGCAGAATAGGTCTCTAATATTTGCTCCTTTTCCAGCCCAGAATTCCAGCTGCCGACATTCTCCCTCTTCGTGCAAACCTTGTAAAATAAGAGAGAATAAGCATAAGTATTGTGACATAATGTGTAATAATAACCCATAATGCAATAAATATCGATATAAAAGCATGATGCAAAATGGACGTATCAACTCCCCCAAGCTTAGACCTTGCTTGTCCTCAAGCGGAAGCCGATATCGAAAAATATGTCCACATGTTTAGAGATAGAGGTGTTCATAAAATAAAATACGGACATGAGGGCATCATGATCATTCTTATAACAACACACACACACATATATATATATATATTGTCATATGATTTCTTATGCTAAAGTAACAATTCATTCACAATTTAAAATATGAATCATAAACTTCATTGAAAACTAGTAAACTATAATCTCAGTCTTGAAGCAATTGCAATTTATCATAACATCGGAAAGAGTCAATATAAGAGCTTTTCATCAAGTCCACATACTCAACTATCATTTAGTCTTGCACAATTGCTAACACTCACACAATACTTATGGGTATGGAGTTTTAATCGGACACAGAGAAAGATAGGGGCTTATAGTGTTGCCTCCCAACCTTTTACCTCAAGGGTATGTCAACAATAATAATTTATGAAAACCCACATCCAATTAGCTGTATATATCAGGATCTTTCCAACACACAGTGCTTGCCAAAAGGATAAAGTGTGAAAAGGAAAGGTGAAGATCACCGCGACTCTTGCATAAGACATAAGACAAAAGTAAAAGATAGGCCCTTCGCAGAGGGAAGGAGAGGTTGTCATGTGTTTTTATGGTTGGATGCACGAAATCTTAATGCAAAAGAACGTCACTTTGTATTGCCACTTGTGATATGGACCTTTATTATGCAGTCTGTCGCTTTTATTTCTTCCACATCACAAGATTGTATAAAGCTTATTTTCTCCACACTAATAAATCATACTTATTTAGAGAGCAATTTTTATTGCTTGCAACAATGACAACTTACTTGAAGGATCTTACTCAATCCATAGGTAGATATGGTGGACTCTCATGGAAAAACTGGGTTTAAGGATATTTGGAAGCACACATAGTATCTCTACTTGGTGCAAAGAATTTGGCTAGTATGAGGGGTAAAGGAAAGCTCAACATGTTGGATGATCCATGACAGTATAATTTATCTCGGATGTAAGGAAGCATAACCCATTACGTTGTCTTCCTTGTCCAACATCAACCTTTTAGCATGTCATATTTTAATGAGTGCTCACAATCACAAAAGATGTCCAAGATAGTATATTTATATGTGAAAACCTCTCTTTCTTTATTACTTCCTATTAATTGCAACGATGACCAAATCTATGTTTGTCAACTCTCAACAACTTTTATTCATCATACTCTTTATATTTGAAGTCATTACTCTCCATAAGATCAATATGATCTCTTTATTTCTTTTTATTCTTTCTCTTTTTTCTCAAGATCATAGCAAGATAACCAAGCCCTTGACTCAAAACAAATCTTTATTATATATAGCTCACGGACTCGATTAGATAGAAGGACCATAAAATAAAACTCAAAACTAAATCATACTAAAACTTTATTGTACTAGATCAAGATATTACGAAAAGGATCGAACTAAGAAAATCGGTAAAGATAAGAGTGTGATGGTGATACGATACCGGGGCACTCCCCCAAGCTTGGCAGTTGCCATGGGGAGTGCCCATACCTTATACTCAATTCTCCTTTGGTGGTAGTGATGATGGAGTTGTTGATGATGTAGGCTTGTTGTCCATCTTCCAAGGCATAGGCTCACCATCATAGAAGGATGATCGAGTCTACGGGATCCTCAAATCTGCAGCCAAACTCATTATCTTGAATCTATATTCATACTCACAGTTTTGGTTTTGAAGGTCATAGATTTGGGCTTGGAGGTGCTCAATTTTCTCGTGAAGCTTGAAGATGGTCTCCCCAATGTTCTTGGCATCCAGCTTGTGATTGTTGGCGAACTCCGTGATCATCATGTTGTTGGCGTCGAGTCCACGTTCCACCATCCCCTGGCACTTGAAAACTTGTTGCTCCATTGCTTTGAGTCATGTCTCCATGCTTCCGGTCTTCCTTAGTCCCTCAACATCGCGGATGTGCAGCACCCCCTCACGCAACTCAATGGTTTGAGGGTGTTGCAGCACCTCCTCGAGGTAGGGGTTGATGATCCTCTCGAAAAACTTGTCCTTGGGGGCGCTTGAAGACGTCATGGTGATCTAGATCTGTTAGAAAAATAGCTCGAAACAAAAACAGGAGATATTTGCGTGGTATGGTGGTCAAAACCTTCAGGAGATTATATAATGAATTTTTACCGACCAAAAGAAGTATCGTGCAAGAAAACGGAGTATGGAGGGCACACGAGGTGCCCACGAGGTAGGGGGTGCGCCCAGGGGGGTAGGGCGCGCCCTCCACCCTCGTGGACGCCTCGTGTCCTTTCCGGACTGCTTCTTATTTTCCTATTTTCTTAAATATTCCAAAACAGAGAAAAAAATGCTATTAGAACTGTTTTGGAGTCGGTTTACTTACCGTACCACATACCTCTTCCTTTTCGAAGGCTGAAACATTCTGGAAGGTGTCCCTTATATACTCCTCCGGGGTTACGGTTTCAATAACATTAGTTTCAACATTTATAGGATTAACTGAGATATAATGTTTGATTCTTTGACCGTTCACCACCCTCGGATTTGTGCCTTCGAAGTTGTTATTTTTTATGGCGCCGGAACGATAGACCTCCTCGATAACGTAAGGACCTTCCCATTTAGAGAGCAGTTTTCCTGCAAAAAATCTTAAATGAGAGTTGCATAACAATACATAATCACCTACATTAAACTCACATTTTTTTATCCTTTTGTCATGCCATCTTTTAACTTTTTCTTTAAACAGTTTGGCATTCTCATAGGCCTGGATTCTCCACTCATAAAGTGAGCCAATGTCAAATAGTCTCTTTTCACCGGCAAGTTTGAAGTCATAGTTGAGCTCTTTAATGGCCCAATATGCCTTATGTTCTAGTTCGAGAGGTAAGTGACATGCTTTACCATAAACCATCTTATACGGAGACATACCCATAGGATTTTTATATGCAGTTCTATAGGCCCATAATGCATCATCAAGTTTCTTGGACCAATTCTTTCTAGATCTATTAACAGTCTTTTGCAAAATTAATTTAAGCTCTCTATTGCTCAGTTCTACTTGGCCACTAGACTATGGGTGATATGGGGATGCAATTCTATGATTAACATCATACTTAGCAAGCATTTTACAAAAAGCACCATGAATAAAGTGTGAACCACCATCAGTCATTAAGTATCTGGGGACTCCAAACCTCGGAAAAATAACTTCTTTAAGCATCTTAATAGAGGTGTTATGATCAACACTACTAGTTGGAATAACTTCTACCCACTTAGTAACATAATCAACAGCTACTAAAATATGTGTATACCCATTAGAGGAAGGAAACGGTCCAATATAATCAAAGCCCCAAATATCAAATGGTTCAATAACAAGTGAATAATTCATAGGCATTTCTTGATGTCTACTAATATTACCAATTCTTTGACATTCATCACAAGACAAGACAAACTTACGGGCATCCTTGAAGAGAGTAGGCCAATAAAAACCGGATTGCAATGCCTTATGTGCAGTTCTATCTCCAGCGTAGTGTCCTCCATAAGTCTCGGAGTGACACTTGCATAGGATCTGTTACTGGTCATGCTCAGCTACACAACATCTAATAGCACCATCTACTCCTTGTTTATAAAGGTGTGGGTCATCCCAGAAGTAATGTCTTAAATCATAGAAAACTTTTTCTCTTGCTCGTACGTGAAACTAGGTGGTATAAATTTAGCAACAATGTAATTGGCATAATCAGCATACCATGGAGCAGTACGAGAAGCATTTATGACAGCTAGTTGTTCATCAGGAAAGCTATCATCAATAGGTAGTGGGTCATCAAGAACATTCTCTAACCTAGAAAAGTTGTCTGCAATGGGGTTCTCAGCTCCCTTTCTATCAATAATATGCAAATCAAATTTTATAGTAGGAGAACCCATCTAATAAGTCTAGATTTAGCATCTTTCTTTTCCATAAGATATTTAATAGCAGCATGATCAGTGTGAACAGTTACTTTAGAATCAACAGAATAAGGTCTGAACTTATCACAAGCAAATACAACCTCTAAAAATTCTTTTTCGGCAGTAGCATAATTTATCTGGGCACTGTCTAGAGTTTTACTAGCATATTGGATAATATTTAATTTCTTATCAACTCTTTGTCCTAGAACAACACCTACAACATAATCACTAGCATCACACATAATTTCAAAGGGTAAATTTCAATCAGGTGGTTGAACAATGGGTGCAAAAATCAAGGCTTTCTTAAGTATTTCAAATGCTTCTACACAATCGTCATCAAAGACAAAAGGGACATCTTTTTGTTAAAGATTAGTCAGAGGCCTAGAAATTTTTGAGAAGTCTTTAATGAACCTCCTATAAAAACCGGCATGACCAAGGAAACTTCTTATACCTTTAATGTCCTTGGGACACAACATCCTTTCGATAGCATCAACTTTAGCTTTACCAACTTCAATACCTCTTTTAGAAACTTTATGCCCCAAGACAATACCTTCATTAACCATAAAGTGGCACTTCTCCCAATTCAAGACAAGATTTGTTTCTTCACATGTCTGCAAAACTCGATCAAGGTTGCTTAAGCAATCATCAAAAGAAGTTCCATATACGGAAAAATCATCCATGAATACCTCAACAATCTTTTCACAAAAGTCAAATAATATAGCCGTCATACATCTTTGAAACGTAGCAGGTGTCGGTGTCAAAACCGGCGGATCTCGGGTAGGGGGTCCCGAACTGTGCGTCTAAGGTCGATGGTAACAAGACATAAGGGACACGATGTTTACCCAGATTCAGGCCCTCCCTAAGGAGGTAATACCCTACGTCCTGCTTGATTGATATTGATGAATACGAGTATTACAAGAGTTGATATACCTCGAGATCGTAATGGTTAAACCCTAGAGGTCTAGCTTGTATGGCTATGATAATGAAAATCTCGCCCTCTCCGGACTAAGTCCTCCGGTTTATATAGGCACCGGGAGGATCTAGGGTTACACAAGGTCGGTTACAAAGAAAGGAATCTACGTATCCGATAGCCAAGCTTGCCTTCCACGCCAAGGAGAGTCCCATCCGGACACGGGTGCAGTCTTCGGTCTTCGTATCTTCACAGCCTATCAGTCCAGCCCATGGCTAACAGGTCGGACGCCTGAGGACCCCTTAGTCCAGGCCTCCATTAGTATCCCCTAAACCTGGCTTCAATGACAAGGTATCCCGCGCATAGATCTGTCTTCGGCATTGCAAGGCGGGTTCCTCCTTCCGAACTCCAAAACAACCTTCGGACGAAACAAACGTGTCCAGATCTGCAACACACAACCATAGAGAGTATAGTATTCCACGAATCCAATCTGCTGACAACTTCAGTAATGTGACGTCACGCTTCCCGGTCATTATTTCGAACCGTTTCCCGTCCCGCCGTTCCACGTTTTGGGGCGTGGTTTTTATTGGCACGTCTTGTCGTTGCAGAGATCGTGTCCCCTTATTGCGGGATTTTCATCAATACGAGCATGGGTAACCCAACCATCCTACGAGAAAGATTCCTTAGGAATAGGCAGGTTCTTAGGCTTAGGAGGAGGTGTTCAATACTCGCTGCCTTTATAAAGGAACCAAGGGTCATATTTTTATGCCAAACCTCTCCTCAGCCTTCCCAACCTCGAGTTCTAGCACCCAAGGTTCGACTTCATTGCTTCAAGCCTCCCCATCATGTCCGGACCCAACTCTCAAGGCCGATGGGTGGCTTCCTCTGTTACAGAGGAGGATATCATAAAACTTCGGGCGGCCAGATATTTAACCACGCAGGTCCACCACAGGCTTCCTGCTCAAGGACAGGTTATCCCGACCCCCAGATCTGGCGAGAGGGTCGTATTCATCTCCCACTTCCTCCGGGGGCTAGGGTTCACTCTTCACCCCTTCATTCGGGGACTAATGTTTTATTACGGACTAGATTTTCATGATCTAGCCCCGAACTCTATCCTCGACGTCTCGGCGTTTATCATCACATGCGAGTCCTTCCTCCGAATCCCCCCACACTTCGGCTTATGGCTCAGGACCTTCGGTGTGAAGCCGAAGGTAGTTGACAGGGAACATGCGGAGTGCGGTGGTGCTGTAATGAGCAAGCTTACCAACACTCTCTGGCCAAAAGGCTCTTTCACCGAAGCCTCCCACCAATGGCAGCGAGAATTGTTTTATGTCATGGAACCCCATAACACCAAGTGGGCAGCTATTCCAACGTTCCTTTCCGGCCCTCCGCCACAGCTTGCATCATGGATTAACAAGGGGTTGGACTGGGGATCAGTTGATGAAGTGCAGACTCTACAGAGCCGCATCCGAACCCTCCTTGAGAGAGACATCGATCTTGTCAACGTGATTCAAGTGATGCTAGTTCACCGAATCCTGCCCTGCCAGCGCAGGTCTCGCCGCATGTGGGAGCTCAATCCGGAAGGACCACGGACCCTCCAACACTTCTTGGGTACTACGCATGAAGGGATGTGGAAGTTGTTTTTTGGGAAGCGAAAACATTGGCCGGCACTACAGAGGACGCTAGCCTTAACTGCAACCGTCCGGATACCCCGGTAAGCACTTGTCTTCCGAACACTCTGTAATTCTGCATACCATAATATGGTACTGAGCAGGCTATCCTCCTCCAGGGCTGGATAAAGAAGGCGGAACTAATTATGTGTTCGACCCCTCTGCCCGAAGGCCCAGCGAATCCTGTTTTAACAAGGATGCTAGCCCTGGCACCATACCAGATGTCTGTGAAGGAGGGCGAGGTGGAGAGTGGAAAGACCAAAGATGACCCCTATTCCAAGGGTACATCAGACATTGTATCTAGAGGAATCAAAATTCCCTCATCCGAAGACAAGAGTGAAGGGGGGCCACTGTCTCCTCCCCTCATGGGAAGAAAAGGGCCACCTCCGAAGATTGGGAGGAACAGGCGCCTAAGCGACGCAAGATGCCTCTGTCGGGTGGCTCAGGCTTGGAGGACGTCGAAGCGCCGTCTCATGACGGGGACAAGCCTCAGGCCAAATCGTAAGTGAACAAGGATGTTTAAAACATGTCCCGTTCTTTTCTTATGATGCCTGGCATATATATTTTTTGCAGTTCGGCACACGGTCTTCTTCAACAATCCTCTTCCTCGGGGGACCTTCTCCCCGAAATGATGGAAAGTGAGACGCCTCCACCAACCTCTCCGCCCAATTGGGCAGACGACTTCGAGGTGTCGTCGCGGAGGGTCTCCCCCGACCAACAAGTGGTGCAAGGGATGATGAAGACATTACCCGAAGGTAACACCTCGGTGGCCCAGGGTCCCGGGACCGACAATGAAGGTCACAAACTGTCCGGTCTACAGCAAGATACGAATGAACGGATCCCTTCAAAGGGAGGCTGTACTCCTACAGCAGCCTCCGGAGACCCAGAGGTGCCGGATATATTGACGAACATGCTACGACAGGCGTCCGTCTCAGAGGAACATCGTACCTTGATGGGCAAGGTGGTCGAAAAGATCTTGTTTGCAAAAGGCGGATTGAATGAGTCCTTCGTGGGCCTGCTGAGAGGCTTTGAGGTTTGTGATGTAATGTTTTCAACTATATTTTATTTGCAAAGATGCACCTGTGTATAGGTAGTAGCCCCTGAGACTCGGGTTGGCTTCCGATGGGAGGCAAACGGAGGATCAAAAAGAAATATTCAAGCTTGATGTGGCCGGGGATGACATTGCGTTAATCAATATGCGTCTTGACAAGGCACAAGGTATGTATTCGGGGCAGTCACTTCATGTACATTTTTGTGATATAAGCATGACGTTGAAAGTTATATACTGGAATATGCATGACTGCAGATGGTGCTGCCGCCGTTGAAATTCTTTGGGCAGAGGTGGCCCGGGCCAAGGAGCAGACCCGATGTAGTGATGCAGATGCCGAAGAGGCATCGGCTGAGTTAAAAGCCGAACAAGCCGCTCGGCGCCAAGACGAGGAGAAGATATCCACGATGGCGCTCGAACTGAAAAATGTTGCTAGCCGCAGTGAACTTCTTGAGAAGGAAAATGAAGCCAAAATGGCTGACCTTGACAAGGCCTTACGAGAGGCAAGAGAAGCGCGGTCTGAATGCAGAGCAGCCCGTGAGGAGATCCGGCAAGCTGGGGAGATTGCGGCTGGTAAGCCCTTTTTATTACAGACTAAGTTCGGCGATCCGAATTATGCTCAGCTTAACCAAGTGTGGAGTTCTCCACACGTGTTTTTGGACCTGCCAAAGAGTTCATCCGATGCGGCACAGTTTTACCAAGCGCAAGAGGGGTATGCAACAGAGAAGCTTTTTTGGTTACAGTTCGGCGTATCAAAATGCCCTCTACTACTGAATGAACATATGTCCCAATGGGCCGAGCTTCATAGGATGTCCGGTGCTGCCATGAAGAACGTCATACTTCAGCTGTGGCCGACTGAGCCGATTTCGAATAGCTATTTTGGCTTGGTGCAGCGGCTTGCTGATGCAGTGCCACGTATCGACACCGTGAAGCGGTCGGCGTGCATTGAAGGTGCACGGATGGCCTTTGCCCGAGTCAAGACATACTGGGGGAAGATGAAGGTCGTCGATGTTGCAGCGCAGGGTCCACCCAAGGGCAAGGACCATCACGCACTGGAGCATTACTTTGAGGATGTCTTAGGGGCTTCCCGCTTGATAGAGGGTCAATGTTCGAAAGGCATAATATTCAATTGAATTCTTTATGAATTCTAAAAGACAATTGTGTAATCAGTCTATATTGTGATTTTGCCTAAAGGCTTTTGTTCCTCCTGTGCGGCCGTTTGTATATTATCTGAAAGTTTTCCAGTCGTCGGCTTCAGCCCCCTCGTAGGAAGTACGGTGGTGTTTGAAAAAAGCATCTGATCACTCTTGACTCAACGTCTTGGTCCGTGAAGGAGGTGTCAATGCGGCGAACCAGGCAACCAGAGTATAGGGCGTTAACACTTTCACTTAGCCATAGGAGTTTTATGGTGGGTTTACGACATAGCCCCTGGTATGTATGCGGCTTATTCATGTGATGCGTTTACATATTTGTCCGGAAAGAGATCCTTCGTGTGACATGAAGGAATCGCTAAAGATTTCGATAAGTCATCGAGTGGTTGACCAGCTCTCGCCGCATCATGACAGTCAGTTTTCGGCTTTCTCTACTGAGGTGCTTAACCAGGTGAACCGGAAGCACAATCGTGGTAGTTCTCCCTTTACTACCCTAGCCAATAGAGCGGAACGTAGGATAGCAAGCACAGGAGCCGAGCAACCCAACTATTGACCCAAGAAATGATTCGGAGCTGATGTATATAAGGCCAAACCTGCGACGCTGAAGTACGCTATAGAGCTGTTCGGACTTGTCGGCAACTCATTTGTTCCCATACCGAGCCCCTGGCAAGTTATGCCGAGGTGTATGTTTGAAACGACCGTAGGGGCAAAACTCGGTCCTTTAGAAAAGAATGGATTATTTTTACTGGGATCTGAGTGATGTGCCAATCATGTATATAAATAACAAAGCCACAACCCTGGCTATTTATTATGCCAAGGGTCGAAGGCAGAGGTAAAAGGCACTTTACAGGCTCAAAATAGAGAGTGCAGTCTACAAAAAGTAATTTTGGACCTCTTGTTGCATGTCTGCGCCGCCTGTCCTCGGTGAAGGGACTCCTTAACGGGAATAGCCCCTTAGGTGAGTGTGCGGATCCGAACTCCGGTGAAGTCAGTTTATATGTTTGTCCTTTGCGTCACCTGTTTTTAAGAGAATAGAAAGAAAAAGGAAAGTAGATAAAAAATGTTACTGGAATGCTTGCAGGCTTGTCCGTATTGTGCTTCCTCCAATGCCCATGGTATCTTGAGTGCGTAGTGATGTATGCGCGGTACATATTTTGCTGGTATATGAAGTGGGAGGCGGAAGCCGAACTGCTATTTCCGTTCCGTGATTGAGTGATCCTCGGGGGGAAATTGCTTCTGACCCCCGATATTTGGTTGGTGAACCCTTCCGTCGTCCCTATCGTCTGGCGGCCCCCTCCCCTTGTGTTCGGCGTTGAGCTTGCCGACCTGCTTGAAGACCCAGCAGCTTCTGTTGGTATGATTAGCTGGTTTATCGGGGTGTCCGTGAATCTGGCAGGGTCGGTCCAATATCCTGTCTAGGTTGGAAGGTCTGTCTCGGTTCGCCTTGAATGGCTTTTTCCGTTGACCGGGTTTGGGATTGCTGAATCTGGCGTTGACCGCTGTGTCGCATGATCTGTCATTATCATTGCGATTGTTGTGTTTGCTTCGTCATGGCTTGCCATTGCCGTCCGGTTTTCGGAGGTGCCCGAGTCGCTGGCGTTGTTGCTTCTACGAGCGAGCCAACTGTCTTCTCCTACACAAAAGTGAGTCATTAGAGCGGTAAGGGTTGTCATGGATTTAAGTCCTTCTTGACCGAGGTGGCGTGCAAGCCATTCATCCCGGACGCTGTGTTTTACGACCACAAGGGCTTCCACGTCTGGACAGTCGACGATTTGGTTCTTTTTAACTAAGAACCTAGTCCAGAGCTTCCTGGCTGACTCTCCGGGCTGCTGGACAATGTGACCTAAGTCATCGGCATCCGGTGGCCAGACATATATTCCTTGGAAGTTGTCGCGAAAGGCGTCCTCCAAATCTTCCCAGCGGCCAATAGAATTTTCCGGTAGACTGTTTAACCAGTGCCGAGCTGGTCCTTTGAGTTTTAGTGGTAGGTATTTGATGGCATGAAGGTCGTCTCCGTGGCCATGTGGATATGGAGGAGGAAGTCCTCGATCCATACTGCGGGATCCATTGTTTCGTCGTATGATTCGATATTCATGTGTTTGAACCCGTCTGGGAATTCAAGCTCCATTACTTCGTCTGTGAAGCAGAGCGGGTGTGCGGCGCCTCTATGTTGGGCCACACTGCAATGTACCTCCGATGGAGTCCATTTGCGGCTTTCGGCCCGGGTGTGGCTAGGTTTGTCACATCCGAACAGGTAGCCGCCGCCGCATGTCGAGGCACGTCCTCATGATCCATAGATCGGTCTGGTATGCCCCGCTCTATTGTTCCGGTCCTGCCGGAGGTCATATTTGTGACCGAGAGATGTTTTGTGTTCGGCTTGAGTTGCCGCTTTATCCCGGCCACGTGGTATTCTGTCAGCCCTATTGCGTGATGATGGTATGAGCTCTAGCGCCTCATCGTCGAACTGAGGTAGTAATTTGTGCTTCGGGTAACTTTTGACTGGGTGCTTAGGGCCGTATTCTTCGGCTGCTAGGACATCAGTCCATCTATCATTTAGCAGATCTTGATCAGCTTGAAGTTTCAGTTGCTTCTTTTTCAGGCTTCTTGCAGTGGCTATTAGCTGGCGCTTGAAGCGCTCCTGCTTGAGAGGTTCCTCAGGCACGATGAAATCCTTGTTGCCAAGGCTCTCCTCATCCTCGGAGAGCGGAAGATAATTACTGTCCTCCGAGTCTTCGTATATGGCATGTTCATCAGGGCTATCGTGCCCATCTTCCCATTCATTCTGTTCGGACGTTGCCCCAACATGGTCTTCATTGTCTTCGGCATCGTCCAGAGTATTATTGGTGCGGTCCAATGACAGATTTAGGTCATGTCCTGCGGGGTGACCAGGAGTGGTAGCCGCGGTCTCGAATCCGGCGAAGATCAACTCTCCACGGATGTCCGCAACGTAGTTCAAGCTCCCAAATCTAACCTAATGGCTAGGGGCGTAGCTATCGATCTGTTCCAGGTGGCCAAACGAGTTGGCCCGCAGTGTGAAGCCGCCGAACACGAATATCTATCTGGGGAGGAAAGTTTCTCCTTAGACAGCGTCATGATACGTCTCCAACGTATCTATAATTTTTGATTGCTCCATGCTATATTATCTACTGTTTTGGGAAATATTGGGCTTTATTATCCACTTTTATATTATTTTTGGGACTAACCTATTAACCGGAGGCCCAACCCAGATTTGCTGTTTTATGCCTATTTCAGTGTTTTGAAGAAAAGGAATATCAGACGGAGTCGAAACGGAACGAAATCAACTAGAGAAGTTATTTTTGGAACGAAAGCCACCCGATGGACTTGGACCCCACGTCAAGGAAGGAACGAAGAAGCCACGAGGGTGTGGGGCGCGCCCACCCCCCTAGGGCATGCCCCTGCCTCATGGGGCCCTTGTGGCTCCCCTGACGTACTTCTTCCGCCTATATAACTCCACGTACCCTAAAACTTCCAGAACGGAGATTAGATCAGGAGTTCCTCCGCTAGAAGCCTATGCAGCCACCAAAAGCCAATCTAGACCCGTTCCGGCACCCTGCCGGAGGGGGCAATCCTTCTCCGGTGGCCATCTTCATCATCCCGGTGCTCTCCATGATGAGGAGGGAGTAGTTCTCTCCAGGGTTGAGGGTATGTACCAGTAGCTATGTGTTTGATCTCTCTCTCTCTCTCGTGTTCTTGAGGTGATACGATCTTGATGTATCGCGAGCTTTGCTATTATAGTTGGATCTTATGTTTCTCCTCCCTCTTCTCTCTTGTAATGAATTGAGTTTCCCCTTTGAAGTTATCTTATCGGATTGAGTCTTTAAAGATTTGAGAACACTTGATGTATGTCTTGCCGTGGATATCTGTGGTGACAATGGGATATCACGTGATTCACTTGATGTATGTTTTGGTGATCAACTTGCGGGTTCTGCCCATGAACCTATGCATAGGGGTTGGCACACGTTTTCGTCGTGATTCTCCGGTAGAACTTTGGGGCACTCTTTGAGGTCCTATGTGTTGGTTGGATAGATGAATCTGAGATTGTGTGATGCATATCGTATAATCATACCCACGTATACTTGAGGTGACATTGGAGTATCTAGGTGAAATTAGGGTTTTGGTTGATTTGTGTCTTAAGGTGTTATTCTAGTACGAACTCTAGGGCTGTTTGTGACACTTATAGGAATAGCCCAACGGATTGATTGGAAAGAATAACTTTGAGGTGGTTTCGTACCCTACATAATCTGTTCGTTCGTTCTCCGCTATTAGTGACTTTGGAGTGACTCTTTGTTGCATGTTGAGGGATAGTTATGTGATCCAATTATGTTAGTATTGTTGAGGGAACTTGCACTAGCGAAAGTATGAACCCTAGGCCTTATTTCAACACATTGCAATACCGTTTACACTCATTTTTATCATTAGTTACCTTGCTGTTTTTATAATTTCAGATTACAAATACCTTTATCTACCATCCGTATACCGCTTGTATCACCATCTCTTCGCCGAACTAGTGCAGCTATACAATTTACCATTGTATTGGGTGTGTTGGGGACACAAGAGACTCTTTGTTATTTGGTTGCAGGGTTGCTTGAGAGAGACCATCTTCATCCTACGCCTCCTACGGATTGATAAACCTTAGGTCATCCACCAGAGGGAAATTTGCTAATGTCCTACAAACCTCTGCACTTGGAGGCCCAACAACGTCTACAAGAAGAAGGTTGTGTAGTAGACATCACGTCACTATCAATGATTGAAGGGGCCATCGAACCTTTCGTTGACGGCACAGTGGAACTCTCAATGAAAGCACCAATGTCAATGTCAAAACCGGCGGATCTCAGGTAGGGGGTCCCGAACTATGCGTCTAAGGTCGATGGTAACAGGAGACAAGGGACACGACGTTTACCCAGGTTCGGGCCCTCTCTAAGGAGGTAATACCCTATGTACCGCTTGATTGATATTGATGAATACGAGTATTACAAGAGTTGATCTACCTCGAGATCGTAATGGCTAAACCCTAGAGGTCTAGCTTGTATGGCTATGATAATGAAAATCTCGCCCTCTCTGGACTAAGTCCTCCAGTTTATATAGGCACCGGGAGGATCTAGGGTTACACAAGGTCGGTTACAAAGAAAGGAATCTACATATCCGGTTTCCAAGCTTGCCTTCCATGCCAAGGAGAGTCCCATCCGGACACGGGTGTAGTCTTCGGTCTTCCTATCTTCACAGGCCATCAGTCCGGCCCATGGCTAACATGCCGGACGCTCGAGGACCCCTTAGTCCAGGACTCCCTCAGCAGGTGCATTACATAAAACAAAAGGCATATGTCTATAAGCAAAGTTACCGAAAGGGCAAGTAAAAGTGGTCTTTTCCTGATCCTCTTTTGACACAAGTATTTGAGAGAAACCGGAATAACCGTCTAGAAAGCAAAAATGTGTATGTTTAGATATTCTTTCTAGCATTTGATCAATAAAAGCTAAAGTGTAATGATCCTTTTTAGTAGCTTTATTTAATTTGCGGAAGTCAATTACCATTCTATAACATGTAACAATTCTTTGTGGGATCAATTCATCTTTATCATTAGGAACAACAGTAATACCTCCCTTCTTAGGGATACAATGGACATGACTTACCCACTGACTATCAGCAACGGGATAAATTATAGCTGCCACCAGAAGCTTTAGTATTTCTTTTCTTACCACTTCTTTCATCTTAGGATTTAACCATCGTTGGTGATCAACAACCGGTTTAGCGTCTTTCTCCAATTTTATTTGGTGATGACATAGAGTGGGACTAATGCCCTTAAGATCATCAAGAGTATATCCAATAGCAGCATGGTGCTTCTTCAGAGTTTTCAATAATTTGTCTTCTTCTTGCTCTAAAAGGTTAGCACTAATAATAACAGGATATATCTTCTTTTCATCAAGATAAGCATATTTAAGAGTATCAGGCAATAGTTTAAGCTCAAACACAGGATCAACCTTGGGTGGAGGAGGATCCCCTAGAATTTCGACAGGCAAATTGTGTTTCAAAATAGGTCCTTGTTTAGAGAATATTTCATCTATTTCCCTTCTTTCATTCATAAACATATCATTTTCATGGTCTAGCAAATATTGTTCTAAAGTATCATTAGGAGGCACGACAATAGAAGCAAGACCAATAATTTCATCTTTACTAGGCAATTCCTTATCATGGGGTTGTCTACGAAATTTAGAAAAATTAAAATCACGAGACATATCCCCTAAACCAACGGAAACAATATCCTTTTTGCAGTCTATCTTAGCATTAATAGTATTTAAGAAGGGTTTACCAAATATAATGGGACACAAGTCATCTTGTGGGGAACCAATAACAAGAAAATCAGCAGGATATTTAACTTTCCCACACAAGCCTTCAACATCTCTAACAATCCCAATCGGTGAAATAGTATCTCTATTGGCAAGCTTAATTGTAACATCAATACCTTCTATCTCAGCAGGTGCAATATCATGCATAATTTCTTCATATAAAGAATGAGGTATTGCACTCGCACTAGCACCCATATCGCATAAGCCATGGTAGCAATGATCTCCTATTTTAATAGAAATAACAGGTGCTACCTCTTGAGAAATTGCGTTGGTTTTCCTTTGAAGAGGAAAGGGTGGTGTAGCAAAGTAGCGTAAGCATTTCCCTCAGTTTTGGAGAACCAAGGTATCAATCCAGTAGGAGGCTACGCGCGAGTCCCTCGCACCTACACAAAACAAATAAATCCGTTATTTCAAAAAACAAATAAATCCTCGCAACCAATGCGATAAGGGGTTGTCAATCCCTACAAGGTCACTTACGAGAGTGAGATCTGATAGATATGATAAGATAATATTTTTGGTATTTTTATGATAAGGATGCAAAGTAAAATAAAAGCAATGAAAATAACTAAGTATTGGAAGATTAATATGATGAAGATAGACCCGGGGGCCATAGGTTTCACTAGTGGCTTCTCTCAAGAGCATAAGTATTCTACGGTGGGTGAACAAATTACTGTTGAGCAATTGACAAAATTGAGCTTAGTTATGAGAATATGTAGGTATGATCATGTATATAGGCATCACGTCCGAGACAAGTAGACCGACTCCTGCCTGCATCTACTACTATTACTCCACACATCGACCGCTATCCAGCATGCATCTAGAGTATTAAGTTCAAGAGAACAGAGTAATGCTTTAAGCAAGATGACATGATGTAGAGGGATAAACTCATGCAATATGATGAAAACCCCATCTTGTTATCCTCGATGGCAACAATACAATACGTGTCTTGATGCCCCTACTGTCACTGGGAAAGGACACCGCAAGATTGAACCCAAAGCTAAGCACTTCTCCCATTGCAAGAAAGATCAATCTAGTAGGCCAAACCAAACTGATAATTCGAAGAGACTTGCAAAGATAACCAATCATACATAAAAGAATTCAGAGAAGATTCAAATATTGTTCATAGATAAACTTGATCATAAACCCACAATTCATCGGTCTCAACAAACACACCGCAAAACAAGATTGCATCGAATAGATCTCCACAAGAGAGGGGGAGAACTTTGTATTGAGATCCAAAAAGAGAGAAGAAGCCATCTAGCTAATAACTATGGACACGAAGGTCTGAGGTAAACTACTCACACTTCATCGGAGAGGCTATGGTGTTGATGTAGAAGCCCTCCGTGATCGATGCCCCCTTCGGCGGAGCTCCGGAACAGGCCCCAATATGGGATCTAGTGGATACAGAAAGTTACGGCGGTGGAATTAGGGTTTTGGCTCCGTATCTGATCGTTTGGGGGTATGTAGGTATATATAGGAGGAAGAAGTACGTCGGTGGAGCAAAAGGGGGCCCACAAGGGTGGAGGGCGCGCCTAGGGGGGTAGGCGCGCCCCTGCCTCCTAGCCTCCCTGTTGGTTGCTTGACGTAGGGTCCAAGTCTCCTGGATCTTGTTCGTTCCAAAAATCACGTTCCCGAAGGTTTCATTCCGTTTGGACTCCGTTTGATATTCCTTTTCTTCGAAACCCTAAAATAGGCAAAAAAAACAACAATTCTGGGCTGGGCCTCCGGTTAATAGGTTAGTCCCAAAAATAATATAAAAGTGTATAATAAAGCCCATTAATGTCCAAAACAGTAGATAATATAGCATGGAGCAATCAAAAATTATAGATACGTTGGAGACGTATCAAGCATCCCCAAGCTTAATTCCTGCTCGTCCTCGAGTAGGTAAATGATAAAAACAGAATTTTTGATGTGGAATGCTTCTTGGCATATTTTCAATGTAATTCTTCTTAATTGTGGTATGAATATTCAGATCCGAAAGATTCAAGACAAAAGTTTAATATTGATATAAAAATAATAATACTTCAGGCATACTAACTAAGCAATTATGTCTTCTCAAAATAACATGGCCAAAGAAAGTTATCCCTACAAAATCATATAGTCTGGCTATGCTCTATCTTCACCACACAAAGTATTTAAATCATGCACAACCCTGATGACAAGCCAAGCAATTGTTTCATACTTTTGGTGTTTTCAAACTTTTTCAATCTTCACGCAATACATGAGCGTGAGCCATGGATATAGCACTTTAGGTGGAATAGAATGGTGCTTGTGGAGAAGACAAACTGGGAGAAGATAGTCTCACATCAACTAGGCGTATCAACGGGCTATGGAGATGCCCATCAATAGATATCAATGTGAGTGAGTAGGGATTGCCATGCAACGGATGCACTAGAGCTATAAATATATGAAAGCTCAAAAAGAAACTAAGTGGGTGTGCATCCAACTTGCTTGCTCATGAAGACCTAGGGCATTTTGAGGAAGCCCATCATTGGAATACACAAGCCAAGTTCTGTAATGAAAAATTCCCACTAGTATATGAAAGTGATATCATAGGAGACTCTCCATCATGAAGATCATGGTGCTATTTTGAAGCACAAGTGTGGTAAAAGGATAGCAGCATTGTCCCTTCTCTCTTTTTCTCTCATATTTTTTTATCTAGGCCTTTTCTCTTTTTTATGGCCTTTTTTTCGTCCGAAGTCTCATCCCGACTTGTGGGGGAATCATAGTCTCCATCATCCTTTCCTCACTGGGACAATGCTCTAATAATGATGATCATCACACTTTTATTTACATACAACTCTTGAATTACAGTTCGATACTTAGAACAAAATATGACTCTATGTGAATGCCTCCAGCGGTGTACCGGGATATGCAATGAATCAAGAGTGACATGTATGAAAGAATTATGGATGGTGGCTTTGCCACAAATACAATGTCAACTACATGATCATGCAAGGCAATATGACAATGATGGAGCGTGTCATAGTAAACGGAACGGTGGAAAGTTGCATGGCAATATATCTCGGAATGGCTAAGGAAATGCCATGATAGGTAGGTATGGTGGCTGTTTCGAGGAAGGTATATGGTGGGTGTATGATACCAGCGAAAGGTGTGCGGTATTAGAGAGGCTAGCAATGGTGGAAGGGTGAGAGTGCGTATGATCCATGGACTCAACATTAGTCATAAAGAACTCATATACTTATTGCAAAAATCTACAAGTTATCAAAGCAAAGTATTACGTGCATGCTCCTAGGGGGATAGATCGATAGGAAAAGACCATCACTCGTCCCCGACCGCCACTCATAAGGAAGACAATCAACAAATAAATCATGCTCCGACTTCATCACATAACGGTTCACCATACATGCATGCTACGGGAATCACAAACTTTAACACAAGTATTTCTCAAATTCACAACTACTCAACTAGCATGACTCTAATATCACCATCTCCATATCTCAAAACAATTATCAAGTGTCAAACTTCTCTTAGTATTCAACACACTCATAAAAGAATTTTATTATTAATCTTGTATACCTACCATATTAGGATTATTTAAGCAAATTACCATGCTATTTAAGACTCTCAAAATAATCTAAGTGAAGCATGAGAGATCAAAAGTTTCTATAAAACAAATCCACCACCGTGCTCTAAAAGATATAAGTGAAGCACTAGAGCAAAACTATATAACTCAAAAGATATAAGTAGGCACATAGAGCATTCTTATAATTTCTGAATCATGTGTGTCTCTCTCAAAAGGTGTGTACAGCAAGTATGATTGTGGTAAACTAAAAATCAAAGACTCAAATCATACAAGACGCTCCAAGCAAAACACATATCATGTGGTGAATAAAAATATAGCTCCAAGTAAAGTTATCGATAGAAGTAGACGAAAGAGGGGATGCCATCCGGGGCATCCCCAAGCTTTGGCTTTTAGGTGTCCTTAGATTATCTTTGGGGTGCCATGGGCATCCCCAAGCTTAGGCTCTTGCCACTCCTTGTTCCATAATCCATCGAACCTTTACCCAAAACTTGAAAACTTCACAATACAAAACTTAAAGTAGAAAATCTTGTGAGCTCCGTTAGCGAAAGAAAAAAAAAGTCCACTTCAACGTACTGTAATGAACTCATTATTTATTTATATTGGTGTTAAACCTACTGTATTAAAACTTCTCTATGGTTTATAAACTATTTTACTAGCCATAGATTCATCAAAATAAGCAAATAACACACAAAAAACAGAATCTGTCAAAAACAGAACAGTCTGTAGTAATCTGTAGCTAGCGCAAGATCTGTAACCCCAAAAATTCTAAAATAAATTGCTGGACGTGAGGAATTTATCTATTAATCATCTTAAAAAAGAATTAACTAAATATCACTTTCTAAATAAAAATGGCAGCAGTTCTCGTGAGCGCTAAAGTTTCTGTTTTTTGCAGCAAGATTAACAAGACTTTCCCCAAGTCTTCCCAACGGTTCTACTTGGCACAAACACTAATTAAACACAACCAAAAAAGAGGATAGATAAATTATTTATTACTAAACAGGATAAAAAAGCAAGGAATAAAAATAAAATTGGGCTGCCTCCCAACAAGCGCTATCGTTTAACGCCCCTAGCTAGCCATAAAAAGCAAAAATAGATCTAGGTATTGCCATCTTTGGTAGGCAATCCATAAGTGGCTCTCATAATAGATTCATAAGGTAATTTAATTTTATTTTTAGGAAAGTGTTCCATGCCTTTCCTTAACAGAAATTGGAATCTAATATTTCCTTCCTTCATATCAATAATTGCATCAATCGTTCTAAGGAAAGGTCTACCAAGAATAATAGGACATGAAGGATTGCAATCTATATCAAGAACAATAAAATCTACGGGCACATAATTCCTATTTGCAACAATAAGAACATCAATAATTCTTCCCATAGGTTTCTTAATAGTGGAATCCGCAAGGTGCAAGTTTAAAGAGCAATCATCAAAATCACGGAAACCTAACAATTCACACAAAGTCTTTGGAATCGTGGAAACACTAGCACCCAAATCACACAAAGCATAGCATTCATGATCTTTAATTTTAATTTTAATAGTAGGTTCCCACTCATCATAAAGTTTTCTAGGGATAGAAACTTCCAACTCAAGTTTTTCTTCATAAGATTGCATCAAAGCATCAAAGATATGTTTGGTAAAAGCTTTATTTTGACTATAAGCATGAGGAGAATTTAGCACGGATTGCAACAAGGAAATACAATCTATCAAAGAGCAATTATCATAATTAAATTCCTTGAAATCCAAAATAGTAGGTTCATTAACATCAAGAGTTTTGATCTCTTCAATCCCGCTTTTATCATATTTAGCATCAAGATCTAAGAACTCTGAATTTTTGGAACGCCTTCTAGGTAAAGGTGGATCATATTCAGTCCCATAATTATCAAGATTCATATTGAAAAACAAAGATTTAATAGGGGACACATCAATAACTTTTAGATCTTCATCTTTATTATCATGGAAACTAGAAGAACACGCTCTTATAAAGGAATCTTCCTTAGCACGCATCCTAGCGGTTCTTTCTTTGCACTCATCAATGGAAATTCTCATGGATTTGAGAGACTCATTGATATCATGCTTAGGAGGAATAGATCTAAGTTTCAAAGAATCAACATCAAGAGAAATTCTATCAACGTTCCTAGCCAACTCATCAATCTTAAGCAATTTTTCTTCAATCAAAGTATTGAAATTCTTTTGCGAAGTAATAAATTATTTAATATTAGATTCAAAATCAGAGGGCATCTTATTATAATTTCCATAAGAATTGTTGTAGGAATTACCATAATTATTAGAGGAATTGCTAGGATAAGGCCTAGGATTAAAGTTTCATCTATACGCGTTGTTACCAAAATTATTCCTACCAACAAAATTCACATCCATAGATTCATTATTATTCTCAATCAAAGTAGACAAAGGCATATCATTAGGATCAGAAGAAACACTTTTATTAGCAAATAATTTCATAAGTTCATCCATCTTTCCACTCAAAACATTAATTTTTTCTATCGCATGCACTTTCTTATTTGTAGATCTTTCAGTGTGCCATTGAGAATAATTAACCATAATATTATCTAGGAGTTTAGTAGATTCTCCTAAAGTGATTTCCATAAAAGTGCCTCCCGCAGCAAAATCTAAAAGATTTCTAGAAGAAAAATTCAATCCGGCATAAAATTTTTGTATAATCATCCACAAATTCAAACCATGTGTTGGGCAATTACATATCATTAATTTCATCCTCTCCCAAGCTTGTGCAACATGTTCATGATCAAGTTGCTTAAAATTCATAATATCATTTCTAAGAGAGATGATCTTAGCGGGAGGAAAATACTTAGAGATAAAAGCATCTTTGCACTTATTCCAAGAGTCAATACTATTTTTAGGCAAAGACGAAAACCAAGCTTTAGCACGATCTCTAAGCGAAAAAGGAAATAACTTCAATTTAACAATATCATTGTCCACGATCTCTAAGGCTATGGTGTTGATGTAGAAGCCCTCCGTGATCGATGCCCCCTCCGGCGGAGCTCCGGAACAGGCCCAAAGATGGGATCTCCTGGATACAGAAAGTTATGGCGGTGGAATTTGGGTTTTGGCTCCCTATCTGATCGTTTGGGGGTACGTAGGTATATATAGGAGGAAGAAGTACGTCGGTGGAGAAACAGGGGGCCCACCAACAGGGGGCCCACGAGGGTGGAGGGCACGCCTGGGGGGAGGGGGTAGGCGCGCCCCCCTGCCTCGTGGCTTCCCTGTTGGTTGCTTGACGTAGGGTCCAAGTCTCCTAGATCTTGTTCGTTCCAAAAAATCACGTTCCCGAAGGTTTCATTCCGTTTGGACTCCATTTGATATTCCTTTTCTTCGAAACCCTAAAATAGGCAAAAACAACAATTCTGGGCTGGGCCTCCGGTTAATAGGTTAGTCCCAAAAATAATATAAAAGTGTATAATAAAGCCCATTAATGTCCAAAACAATAGATAATATAGCATGGAACAATCAAAAATTATAGATACATTGGAGACGTATCAACAGGCATGCCTACAACAGGTCTATGTTTATTTTTAGTATCGGGTCTAGCAATTCTAGCAGCTTCATCACATAAGTAAATAACATGCCCATCAATATTATTGGACAAGAGATCTTTAACCATAGCAATACTAGGTTCAACTTTAATTTGCTCAGAGGCTGTAGGTGTTCTAGTATTACTCTTATGAACCACAATTGAAGCTTTAGCATGATCCTTTATTCTAGCAAGGAAAGGTGGTTTCTCAATATAAGCGGTAGCAATAATAGGATCAACATTATAAGTGATAGTCTTTTCTTCGACTTTAGTAGGTTCAACTACTTTTACTTCAATGGGAGGATGATATTTAAGCCACTTCTACTTAGGGAGATCAACATGAGTAGCAAATGATTCACAGAAAGAAGCTACTATCTCAAAGTCAAGTCCATATTTAGTGCTAAATTCATGAAAAGCGTCGGTATCCATAAAAGATTTAACACAATCAAACTTAGGTGTTATACTTGACTCCTAACCTTCGCCGAGTTCCCAATCTTCAGAGTTGCGTTTAATTCTTTCCAATAAATCCCATCCAAATTCAATAGTCTCCATCATAAAAGATCCAGTACAAGAAGTATCGAGAATGAAGCGATTATTGAGAGAAAGCCGAGCATAAATTTTTTGAATAATAGTTTCTCTTGTGAGCTCATGATTGGGGCATGAATATAACCTTGACTTAAGCCTCCCCTAAGCTTGAGCGATGCTTTCTCCTTCGCGAGGCCAATATATATATATATATATATATATATATATATATATATATAAATTTTTTGACCATGTTATATATATATATATATAATTACGATCACGATGAACCAGATGCGTAGGATAAAACTTCTGATGCAATTCCAATTTCAACTGGTTGTAGTTCCATGATCCAATATCATCACATAGCCTAAGCCATGCCAATGCCTTTCCCTTCAAAGATAAAGGGAATACCTTCTTCTTGATAATACCCTCGGGCATACCTGCAAGCTTAAATAATACACAAACTTCATCCACATAGATTAGGTCCAAATCAGGATGCAATGTTCCATCTCCTATAAAAGAATTAGCTAGCAGTTTCTCTATCATACCCGAAGGAATTTCAAAGTAAATATTTTCAGTAGGTTGAGTAGGTTGAGGAGCAACTCTTTGCTCTACTGGTCGGGGTGAAGATACCCTGAACAAGCCCCTCAAAGGATTACTTTCCATAGTAACAAGTGACAGTAAATTTCAGCACACTATATAAATTTTCCTTACCAAATTCCACCTACCAAAGGCGCTTCACTCCCCGACAACAGAGCCAGAAAATAGTCTTGATGACCCACAAGTATAGGGGATCTATCGTAGTCCTTTCGATAAGTAAGAGTGTCGAACTCAACGAGGAGCAGAAGGAAATGACAAGCGGTTTTCAGTAAGGTATTCTTTGTAAGCACTAAAATTATCTGTAACAGATAGTTTTGTGATAAGGTAATTTGTAACGGGTAACAAGTAACAAAAGTAAATAAGGTGCAGCAAGATGGCCTAATCCTTTTAGTAGCAAAGGACAAGCCTCGATAAACTCTTATATAAAGGAAAACGCTCCCGAGGATAGATGGGAATTATCGTCAAGCTAGTTTTCATCACACTCATATGATTCACGTTCGGTACTTTGATAATTTGATATGTCGGTGGACCGGTGCTTGGGTACTGCCCTTACTTGGACAAGCATCCCACTTATTATTAACCCCTCTTGCAAGCATCCGCAACTACAAAATAAGTATTAAGGTAAACCTAACCATAGCATGAAACATATGGATCCAAATCAACCCCTTACGAAGCAACGCATAAACTAGGGTTTAAGCTTCTGTCACTCTAGCAACCCATCATCTACTTATTACTTCCCAATGCCTTACCCTAGGCCCAAACAATGGTGAAGTGTCATGTAGTCGACATTCACATGACACCACTAGAGGAGAGAGAACATACATCTCATCAAAATATCGAACGAATACCAAATTCACATGACTACTTATAGAAGACTTCTCCCATGTCCTCAGGAACAAATATAACTACTCACAAATCATATTCATGTTCATAATCAGAGGTGTATTGATATGCTTAAAGGATCCGAACATATGATCTTCCACCAAATAAACCAACTAGCATCAACTACAAGGAGTAATCAACACTACTAGCAACCAACATGTACCAATCTGAGGTTTTGGGACAAAGATTGGATACAAGAGATGAACTAGGGTTTGAGATGAGATGGTGCTGGTGAAGATGTTGATGGAGATTGACCCCCTCCCGATGAGAGGATCGATAATGATGACGATGGTGATGATTTCCCCCTCCCGGAGGGATGCTTCCTCGGCAGAACAGCTCCGCCGGAGCCCTAGATTGGTTCCGCCAAGGTTCCGCCTCGTGGCGGCGGTGTTTCGTCCCGAAAGCTTGCTTATGATTTTTTCCAGGGTGAAAGACTTTATATAGCCAAAGATGGGCACCGGAGGCCTGCCAGGGGGCCCATGAGACAGGGGGCGCGCCCCCACCCTCGTGGATGGTGTGTGGCCCCCCTCCGGTGCTTTCTTCGCCCAATGTTTTTATATATTCCAAAACTGACTTCCGTGGAGTTTCAGGACTTTTGGAGTTGTGTAGAATAGGTCTCTAATATTTGCTCCTGTTCCAGCCCAGAATCCAGCTGCCGGCATTCTCCCTCTTTGTGCAAACCTTGTAAAATAAGAGAGAATAAGTATAAATATTGTGACATAATGTGTAATAACAACCCATAATGCAATAAATATCGATATAAAAGCATGATGCAAAATAGACGTATCAGGTAACAATTCAACTTGGGCAGAAATCCCCCAAGTAATTTGCAATCAAGGCATACAAGCCGGATCAGTAGGGTAGTAATAGCTATGCTCAATGAGCAGGAAGCCCCCAAGTAATTTTTAACAAGCCATCAAGGCAGGTTACCTATATTTGAACCGCGCATCATGGCAGCAAGTTCTCTTTGGCAACCTTTAATTTTTCTGAGAACTCGAACTTGCGAGAGATGAATTCTTTTTGAACCGGATGTTAAACCGGATATTGAGAGCTCAAAACCTTGCAAGATATAAATTTCCGTTGAGCCAGATTTTAAACCGGGATCTTTCTTTTTAAGCCGGAAAATTTCTGACGGCCTTTAAATTTTCAACAATATGGCAATAGCCTCCGGGACCGGGTTATCTCCCCTCCAATGACCCGGCGTTCTTGAATCTTCTTAAGTTGGCAAGATTTGCTAAGTCATGTCATTGTAGCCCCGAGTCTTAAGACGACTCGAGGAGTTGGCTTGAGATTCTTCATACCTGACCGTGATATAAACCGACATGTAGTTGAACAGCGGAACACTGTAATATGTTGAAGCTGGAGTCATGGTGGCGGGTTGATGATCTTTGCAACACTTATTGTATATCCTTGGCGTTGATAACGCGATGTGAATCCACGGAAGGTTGAGGTCGACCATGGCAGGTTATAAATGACCCCCATATTATTTGTGTCAGTAATCCGACCAGCGATTCATCTCAGTTGGTTGTTAAAATTACCCAACCGCAGTGGCAGCGACTTGCGTGCCTGCCCATCGAGCCATCCAGTGCAGGCGGAGGCTGATAACAAATCATTTTTTGCTCCAGAGTTATCAGAATAGACCGGGCTGCATGAGCAGCGACTTGTATGCGCTCACTAAATAGCTCGTGCAGACAGGTGCAACTCCGCTGTATTGATGTAGATAGACCGCGGGTGCGGAAAGTGAAGACGACCGCAACATCAGAGGCGGCACGGGCACGGCCGATTGGGCCGCGGGCACGGACAGATGAGTCGGCCGTGGCATTGTAAACCGGTGCGGATGGGTGAGTCAATCGTAGGCACGTTAAACCGCGCGGACGAGTGAGTCAGCCCAGTCATGTTGATGTAGACTGATCCGTAGAGGCCGTGGCTTGCACACACCCGTTGAACAACGCGGCACTGACGAACGCCAGTGCAGCATAATGCCGGTGCATACTCCGTATCCATGGTATGACAACACTTTTGTCATGAATAATTGTCCCGCGTAAATAATATTGCAGACCAAGACAAAGATAAACTGTTTTTTGACAAAAACAATATGTGCCAAAAATATACTTAGATGAATATTACCTGATATGTTTTGATGACCGATGATCCGTAAATAGTCTCCGTAGATAACTTTTCAATACAGTCCCTCTTGTCCCTTTCTGTAGGAATCAAGCGGCTTAGCAACTGGAGGAAAACCGCGGTGGCTCAAGGCAACAAGGTGGCCTGAAAGAGACAACTCAAAACCGTGATGGTTAGGAGGCGGCGACTCATAGCCATTGTAAGCCGGCGGAGAAGCAAATGCGGCCGAAGCGGAGCAGGGCTGGGGGCGACTCAGTGCCGCGCCGACGGGTCAATAGAGCAGCTCCAAGGCGGGCGGCTCATCCATGGCAGAACGAGGCGGCTCGAGGAAGCCCCCGGCGTGGCCGACCACAGTGCAGGTGGCTTCTCCAAGCGACTCAATGGGGGCGCGGCGACAGAGGTAACCCGGAACGGCGATTCAGCAGTAATACACGCCGGCTCGGAGGCTTCAGATCATGACAGAGGCGGAGTAGCGGTGGCTCAACAGGGGCGCCGCGTGTTACGGCCTCAGCAGTTTCAAGCGAAAGGTGGCTCGGCAACACAGATGAAGCAATCCGGCAAGGCAAAGCCAAACGCCCTCAACAGCAGCGTATGTAATCATAATTCTTCAAACATGTCCTTCAGCAAGTTTTTGAACTCCGTGAACAATATAATCAGCACGGACGCTACTGAGATTGCAGAAGTGCAGCCCGCTTTTGATTAAGTATACTATCCTCATCAACGATGACAATTGGCTGTGACTTGAAACGACAAAGGGCCGTGGCGGCGGCTCGGCAGAGCTGACGCACAAGACCGAGGCGAGGTCGAAGCGGATGTATTTTTATCGTTATTTTTATCTTTATCTTTTTACCCTATATAATCTTTCTCTAATCTAATAATAAAGCATAAATTGACTTCGTGGGTTCACCATCACAATACGCTTGTTCTTATAATTTTACGCTTTCAGTTTAAATTTAAAACATATACACGAGGTGGTACTAATTCAAGGAACCACGTCGTGTGCATAATTGTTCGCTAGACTGGGCCGCCTGTTAACGCGCTCCAAGTGCCTATTACTTCAGGCCCACCGAAGAGGTACGCTGCCGGGTCCGGACCCGCTTTGCTGATCTCCTTCCTTTTTTAATCCAATCTCTCGCATCATGCCAGCTCGGCTCGTGCCACGGACGCATCCCTCGCATCCAAGGACCCCTATCGACCGCGAGTTCCAATCTGGCGTCCGTCTAGTTCGCTGGAGCGCCATGGACGGCTGAGTGGACATCTCTATAACACGTCCATTAAACAAAATCTTCGATCGACTGCAAGTTCCACCTAGATTGCCAAAACACCATCAATTTCGCCGGAGCAGCATGGAGGCCTGGGCGCGTGACTACGCAGATTCCTTCAATTGCTACGGCGCCCCACCAGCCCAAGTTCAATTTCCTCCTTCGCCGACGACCGGCACAGGCGGCGGTTCTCCAAGGACATGCGCTCAAACTGGACGGGCCCGCCACGCCGAGGCGCTGAAACGCCATATTGAGCGACGGCAGCCGGCGCGTGTTGGTCATCGCTCTCGACGGACTCAGATTGGCGTGCTGAGGCGGTGAAACACCGTGTTAAAGGACGGCGGCCGGCGCGTATTGGTCGCTCTCAATGGGATTCAGATCACGGGCCAAGAAGAGGTCCGTGTTGGTATGGAGGTGACTGGCCCGGAGCCCCAGACAACGGCCAGGAAAACCTACCGTCCAGTCCCCGCCGTTGTCGTCGTGAAGGGGTTGCACAACATGGCACGTACCGCGCAAGGATTTCATGCACACACCATGCAGCTGTTGGGCAATCTCAAGGATGAGAACGGGGTCCCGGTCGCCGTCGCATGCAACCAGCACTCCAAGGGTATTAAGTAATCCAAATCTGCACGTTCAATCCTTCTTTCTTTTTTTGCTTCTCCTTTTCTTGTTGTATTTTCTTTTTAGTTATTAGGTGGAAGCAGCTTCACTAGGATATAGATGTGGGTTACATATAGGCGGAACTTGCTATTTATTTACTAAAAGAAACAAATGCAATATCCTTACTCTCATGGAACATGCAGAGAGCTACGTTTGACATGTGTATTTTGATCTATTCATACAATTTATTATTTCCAAAACTTCCTATGTCTACGGATACCTATTTACTATAGATTATTTTGGCCACTAGGTAGCTTGCTGCCAACTAGAACTTGATCAGTAGCCGGTCAATAAAAAGGTTACTTTAGAAAAAATAAACTAGAAATACAATGCTTTCTTTTAACACAGTACAGACGCAAACGCTCATATACACGCGTATACACTTACCCATATGAACGTACACACGCACACCTTACCCCTATGCGCACCTCTGGAAGACTGAGGCGGCATACCCTCTTGAAATTTACGAAGTCACTGTAGGCACCTCATTGTCGACGGAAACGTCTACTCCCACTAAATGCACATCGCCGAAAATCCTGAAATAATAGTATTAGTATTTGGCCGTTTACCACGGTAAACTTAGTATCCATGTGCAACTTCTCTAATCAGTTGATCCATACCTGAGTCATTAATCGTTCCTTTTCTGTTTATGTGTTTCCTGATCGGGCCGCATGCGACCTCTTGCATTGAGCTCTTTGCTGCATACCTGTTGGTAAAAGCCAATAATTTACACAGTATTTCTCTGAGTGTAGCAAGTTTACTTGGTATACAATTTCCTTAGGTACGAGTATGTATGAGTATTTCTAAGTTGGAGAAGTAAAAACTTATCCGACTATGCATACACAGATGGTTCTGGTATGGCACTACCATTATAAAACTTTTGATGATAGTTGTGTTGGAAATATAAGCAATTTATCAAATAATTTTATTAGCAGAAATATTAGATAAAGCATGACTAATATAATAGTGAGAAAACAAGACATGTGATTTGACAAAGAGAAGGTAAACAACATATTCATATATGAACTGTAACTGAACATATCTAGAGCAGCCAGTATAACAAGTTGCATATATGAAATAGAGTCTAACATATGTTGGGAAAATACTAGAACAAGGAACTGCAGCAGGACCTCTAACAGAAAGGAGAAGAACACGTACGGGACAGCAGCAGCAGAAGCGCTGGACTTGGGGTCGGTGTCCTCGCCTGCCATGTCGTCGAGGAGGTCGTGGACGTCGGGAAAGAAATATAATAGTGAGAAAACAAGACATGTGATTTGACAAAGAGAAGGTAAACAACATATTCATATATGAACTGTAACTGAACATATCTAGAGCAGCCAGTATAACAAGTTGCATATATGAAATAGAGTCTAACATATGTTGGGAAAATACTAGAACAAGGAACTGCAGCAGGACCTCTAACAGAAAGGAGAAGAACACGTACGGGACAGCAGCAGCAGAAGCGCTGGACTTGGGGTCGGTGTCCTCGCCTGCCATGTCGTCGAGGAGGTCGTGGACGTCGGGAAAGAAGTCGTCGTCGGGGAAGTAGTAGTCGGAGTCCGTTATGAAGAAGCCAGTAATCGCGCGGAGCGCTCCTCAAAAATCTTATCACCCTTCTTACGTACAGGACTCAAAATGTGCTGTTCCGGAGGCCTACTGTCCCGACCTGCGGTGCACGCCGCAAGACGTGATGGGGAAGAACGTAGCAGCCGCGCAGTGATCGGAACTTTTTGGTGAGAGGAAGAGGAGCTTCTGTTGTGTCTCTCTGGAGAGGAGCGACCTCTCTTATACAGGCACATGAGAAGGACGTGAAGAGGCTGCGGCGGGAGGTGAAGCAACGAAGGGAGACGAAGCGAACAGGCAGCGGCCGAAGAGGCGCGCCATTCGAATTCAGTGTCCACTACAGAAAACGTTTCAACTCCCACGTGACCTTTCGTATACCCGTCGTGCGTGGCAAAAATTTAGACATCGGCTCGTTCCCGCAACCCGCGTCGTGACGAGGCGTGGCGTGGTGAGGCGGGCGGCGGAGGAGGATTGCGTGTGGATGTCCCTCTTGTTCTCATGCTCATACATGTGGGGAAAGAATCTCCCTTATAAAGAGGTCCAACTCCCTCTAAACTAGCAATGTGAGACTAAACTTTTGTTCCACTTCTTGCCTTGCACGAATGGGCTGCGTGGGCCTCTAGGATTTATTAGGAATTTCTGAAACTGCTATTGGGCTAGGCCCAAAATAGACAAAATTTCAGCAATCCCCCACCAAATCCCAGAGGTACACAAAATTTGCCTTTGATTCCAAAACACTGTTTTATATATCAGTACTGCAGTGGAGACTATTAAGTTGAACTTCCACTTAAAACTCATCATGAAGTGCTTCTTACCACCACTATTTCGTACGTTTTGCGTCCGTCAAACTTCGTACGTCGTCCTCTTTACCGTGCATCCACCCTCGACCGAATTTCACAGGCCTAGTTCGTGTAGCCTTTTCTAGAACGCTAAAGCCAAGTGACCAAATTTGTGTTTTTGTCTTAGTCCCACCTCGCTCCAATAGATACAATAGCACCAGTTAAAATACGTGTGCAAAACTTGTACCTACGTGGGAGCTGGGAATTTGTGGGCGTGACGGAAACCAGATTGTGGGGCATGCTAACGGAATTTGTGGGTTGCTCTTTGTAATTAAAGATCGGGAAAGGCGATTGTGGGCTTAATTAAATTAAGGGTGTGTTTGGTTGCTCGCATTAAGCCCAGCCTGGCCTGTGCGAAAAGAAAGTAGACTGTTTGGTTGCCTGTGTTTACTGTACGCGAAAAGAATGATCGATCGTTTGAAATTTCCTTTGACCAGCAGCCTAATCTCACAATTCCTCACAACATTGATGTTCTAAGTTTTTGGTTTCGACGATCGTAGCTTCATCTCTCTTTGAGCAGCAGTCTACTGCACTGACGCCACCATGTCGAGCTCCTCTGTCCTCTGCTCAGAGCCCTCCTATTTGTCCCTCTCGACGCCGAAGCTCTTCCCCTTGATCTCTTTGCCCACGTCCTACTATATTAGGGGCCAGTTCTTTTCGGCGATTCTCCCAGAATCGCCCCCCTCCTCATCTTCTCATAGAATCGCCATTCCATATTTTTTTACAATCCTATCTAGTTACGGTCTAATTAGTTAGGGTTGTTAAAAACATATGAAGTGGTGATTCTGAGAGAAGCTGGGGAGGGGGGCGATTCTGGTAGAATCGCCCAAAAGAACTGGCCCTAGAGTTGTTTCCGGCGTCGCTCATCTCGGCCTATTCTCTGTCGTCCTTCTACCGCACTGGCGCTGCAATGGTGTGCACACTGCTTTCTTGTGTCCTCTGCCTCCGTGCACACTACAGTTCGCCGTGCTGCCGACGGGGTCGATCATCTTGGCCTCCTCTCTCTCGCCCTACTACACTGGAGTCATTTTCGGTGTCAATCATCTTGGCCTCCTCTCTCGTCCACTGCACTGATGATGCCATGGCGCGGGCACTGCATTCTCCTCCTCTGTCGACTGTCTTTGCGAGAGCACCGCAACTAGTTCGTCGGTGGTGTCGCTCGTCGTGCCGCTGACGGGGTTGCTCGTCCACGACCCCATGCTCGTTATGTCGGACACGTTGCCCCGGCCACTATCCACCACAGTCGCCATGGTCTGGCGCACACTGCATTTCTTGTCTCACTTCCTCTGCTATCTCCTAATCCCGTGTGCTAAGTGCAAGTGCTAACTCTTAATCATACCCCATGCGGGCAACCAAACAACGTGTAGTTACATGCGCCGAGACAATGCAGGCAACCAAACAACATGTCAAAGTTGATCTTCTAATGCAGGCAGTCCATATGCAGGCAAGCAAACAACTCGCATATGTCGCATACGAGGCTGTTTTTCTAAAGCCAGGTCGAGTGGAGATGTGTATGCAACGCGAGTACTGGACGCGACGGCAACCAAACACGCCCTAAGAGGAAATTGCTGGGGGCTCGCTGCATGACAAAAACAAAGGATGGCTTTCAGGTTCGGCTCTGATCCAAACACGGATCAAACACGCAATAGGCTTTCAAACAAACAGTGGGGCTGACATGCGAACTACTGCGACGAGAAGGAGTGACGGTTGAACGGCCGCCATGAGCTGGGCTCCAACATGTTCGTGTGCATGCAACTCGGCGGCCTTGTCGAGCTCGAGGATCCAAACGCGGACTGTATGAGCTGCACGAGGTCAACGTCAGAATCGAAGGACAGTTGGCGATGGGGCTGCTCAGTGTGCTTTGCTCTTGGCCTGCTCAAGGCAGTCAATTTCATATGCAATCATCTCCCCGGGAGTAAGTCTCACTTGAATAGGGCCTTGTTTGGATACTCTAACTCTGTTAGAGGTTAGAGTTAGATTCTAATCCTGAATTAACCATGAACTAACTCTAACCAAATAGGTGTTTGGATGGCAGGGATAGATGGGGCGTGGATACGGCGATGCGCCTTCACGGGTGGTGCGAGAGGGAGGAAGGGAGAGGACGAGAAGCTTCAAGGAAGTGGGGGGATCTGCTGCGGGAAGAGAGAGAGAAAAAGATGTTTTTAGTGGTCCCGAGAAGAACTAACCCAAATAAACACATCTTGGATGGGTTAGTTTTTTGGGATGGGTTAGATGCATCTAACCCAAACTAATCCTCCTGTTTGGATATTTTTGGGTTAGTTAAGTCCAAACTAACCCAAACTAACTTTAACCCATGGATTCAAATAGGGCCTAGGTGTACTGTAATGTACAGTGAAACCCACTACTGGCACCATTATTCATGAATAGTTTTTTTATTCTTCGTGTGTGGATCTTAGTGACTATAAAATCTTCCCTTCCTGCACCTAAGTTGCTGCTTCTTTTGAGAAGACCTGATTAATCTGTTTAATTTGGTGTGGCAAATGATTGAATAGTAACATGTTTTCTGACTGATTGCTATTAGTTATCATCTCTGCTTGATATGCTTATAAGTAGTTGTGCTGAAGGCCCACAATACAAATATTTAGTCAATGAAGAACAACCACCAAATTAAACTTTATGACTAATGGTGGTTTGTAGCCTCCTTCATTCTCAACGTATCATTGTAGTTTACTGCATGTTTTATCCAAAATCCAGCTACTTTATATGGTAGGACCCTGTCCTATGATTTCAATCATCCTCTAGCCCTTTGGAGTGACTCATCAAGTAGGGAATAAAATGATTGTTGGTTCAGAACTGAATCGACCTCTTGTTGCCACTCGGTTGAGGTCAAGCCGAAGGTTGTTTCAACTCCAACAGGGGCAGGTATCATGGATGGCTTCAGCCTGCGTTGCGATGGGATCCACGCTCATTCGCATTAGCACTACCGTTATGAAGGCGAGCATCATGGACGGTTGCGGGCACCACTACAACATCGCTGACTAAATCAAAGTCTCACAATGCGTCAAGGTCATAATTGCCATTCTTAAAAAGTCCCACTGACCTTATACATATCACTTAATTAGCTGCTTATTATATTTTTGGTAGGACTAGTTTACCTTCTAATACAAACCGGATATAAGTCCGGGTCTTGACTCCTTATAAGGGAAATATTCCTCACGCCTTTCCTCTTAAGCCGGCCCACCATCATATGAACCGGCCTACTGGGCCTTGGGCCTTGTCGTCCGTCCGACCCACCCGCCGGGTCATCAATGAGTTGCAATGTTCAGGCGGGTTGCGCGTAAACCGCCAGGTCCATGCGGGTCGTTAGTGAGTCGCCAAGCTCCAGCCGGGTCATACATCCGGCGGTTACACCGCGGGGTATATCCCCGACAGTAGGACAATAAAATTCAGATTGCAATACCTTGTGAGCAGTCCTATCTCCAGTATGATGCTCTTCATAAGCTTCTGTAACATCCCAAATTTTCAATTTGGAATGTTATACACTAGAGCATAATTGCATATCATATTTTATTTGCATTTTGGTTGATCCTAGAAATTCTACGCAACTCAAGGACCCTTGGAGAGAGTTGGGGATTTCGTTATTTTTATATTTGAATTTTCTCAAATTCTGAAAATAGGATCATTTGATTTTATTTATTTTATCTTCAATTATTTCTATTTCAAAAATATGAGAGAGGGAATAAAATAACTTTCCCAAAAATAAATAAATATTGAGGATTTAATAAAAAAATCAAATAAGATTTTATTTGGATTTATTTGCTATTTTATATGAATTAGGGAAAAATTTGCGTTTTTCAAAATTGCATTTAGGCCCCAAATAAATGTTCATCCTGTGCGGCTTGATTTTAGAAGCCGGGAAATTTTTTTTTCAGGATTTTTGGTGTCCGTTTAGTATTCTTTTTGTTTTTTTTCTGAGCGTAATTATTTTTAAAAAAAGTCCGAACCGCCTTACCGGGCCGTGTCCGACCTGGACTCCCAGCCCGGCCGGCTTTATATAGCCGGGAGGCCCAGCCACCACCCCTCCCCACCGAAACCCTAGCCGCCGCCGCCCCTACTCGCGCCGCCGCCGCCGCCCTACCGCGCCACCGCCCGCGCCGCCGCTGCCCCGCCGCCTCGCCGCCGCCGTCGGAGGTAGTTTTTTTTCTCGCCGCCGGTTTTTTTAGAAAACCGATTGGTTTTCCGACGGTTTTGTTCATTTTTTAGTTTCGGTTTTTTAAATAGATCGGTTTTTCCGGTTTATTTATTTAGCGAGCGTTCGCCCGTTCGTTCTTTTAACGAACGTTCGTCGTTTTTCTTTTTCTCGGATTAAATCCGTGATTTTTCAGATCACGATTCCTGATCCGATTTTCGTTTTAGTCTAACTTTTCGCTCGTTTATCGGAATCAGGCGATTCAAGCGCCTGGAGTTTCGTCTCGAAACCCTCTTTCCGTTTAACCAACAAACAAGTTTTTGCCACTGTAAAAATTTCCCTAGATCCAGAATAGTAAACGAAGCTTGTTTCTTTTGCCGTTTGTCTTTCGTTGCTTCGTTCGATTTGGTTCTTTTTGCCAACCGGAGTTCTTAAGTTGAACTTTCTAGTTAGTTCTTTTATTCGAGTTTTACCTGTGCACTAGTTGAGTACTTATTGTATACTTGTTTGTTTGCCATAGAGTATCCGGAGTGCGCCGCTTGCTACTTCGAATCACTAGGTTTTGCGGATCATCAACAAGGCAAGTAACACTTTGATCATACCTCCTACTACCCAGTTTTATTGCATTAGATCAATCCTCACACATTGCATGATTATAATCTAATTAAATTGTGGGTTTGGGAAGTAGTTGAGGTAGTACCTATTACCTGTTATTATCAAACCTTTGGGAGTTACTTCTACGTTTGCTTATTGTGCCATGCTATGCCAGTAGACGTGGATTGGGTGAGTGTATCCATGACAGATGTGAGATTGTTAAATTAATGGTTTATCTAAGGTGGCAACTTAAATACACATCTGGGTGGATTGAGGCACCTGGGTATTCCCGCAATTGCCTATTTTTCTTTTGGACCGCCACCCAGGCTCAAAGGGATCATGAGATTATTCATACTAGAAACTTCCGTGTGCAGCCACAAGCTACTATGGGCTCTAGCATAGTTGATTAAGTTGTGCGAACTCTTACAGTGGTGGACTAGCAGATGTAGGGGAAAGTAGGTGTAACGGTCTACCCGATCGTAAGGTGCTAGCGCTTCTGAAAGACTATGTCTCGGTTATCCGTTTCTCAAACACCATGTAGTGCGAGAACCCAAACGGAGGCGATCGAGTCTTGTGGGGAAAAGTGCGCAAACCTCTGCAGAGTTTATAAACTAATCATGATTAGCCATGTCCCCGGTTATGGACGTCTTGAGTATCTAGTACTTGGATTATCATGTGAATCTCATCATGTTACTCTAAAATTACTTTTGTTGGGTATGTTTAATGATGATGCTTAATTGGGATTGAGAATGCTGTCAACCATTCTCAATGTTCAACAACCACCATGATAGTTAAATAAAATTTATTCCTTTGCAGTAGGGAAAAATTGGCTTTACGCAAAACTGTAACCATAGAGCTTTCCACCAGCCAAATATGCATATAGAATAGCCTATTTCATTCCATTACTCTCTATGTGTTACTTTGCCAGCATATTCCATGTGCTGACCCGTTTCGGGCTGCAACGTTAATGTTGTAGACTTTTCAGATGACGATTAAGGTGTTTTTAGGTCGTGGTTCTATACTCAGTGATGCCATTGGAGTTGATGGACTCACTTATCTTCCAAGCCTTCTGCTGTTATCGTTATTAGATGGCCTTAAGCCATATTTATTGTAATAAGTTCTCTTTTGAGACACTCAATGTAATAAGTGTGTGATTGCTACTTTGTTATAAATCCTTCAAGTACTGTGTGGTGTCAGCATTACTGATCCAGGGATGACACCTGAGCACAGAGATTGGACCATTTGAGGTCTGGTCGCTACAGCTTCGGAGTGACATTTCTGTAGGATTTGTCCCTGTTCATGCTCAGGTACACAACGTCTAATAATACCATCTACTTCTTATTTAGAAAGATGTGGGTCATCCCAAAAGTAATGTCTTAAATCATAGAAGATTTTTTTCTTTTGTTGGTATGTAAAGCTAGGTGGTAAATATTTAGCAACAATGTAATTAGCATAGTCAGCATACCAAGGAGTACTATGAGCAACATTTATTGCAGCTAACTGCTCATCAGGAAAACTATCATCAATAGGTAGTGGGTCATCACACACATTTTCAAGCCTAGACAAGTTATCGGCTACGGGGTTCTCAGATCCTTTTCTCTCAATGATATGTAAATGAAATTCTTGTAACAAGAGAACCCATTGAATAAGTCTAGGTTTAGCATCTTTCATTTCCATAAGATATTTAATAGCAGCATGATCGGTGTGAAAAATTACTTTGGAATCAACAATATAAGGTCTAAATTTATGACAAGCAAACACCACTGCTAAGAATTCTTTTTCAGTAGTAGCATAGTTTCATTGAGCAATGTCTAGAGTTTTACTAGTGTAATGAATAATATTCAGTTTCTTATCAACTCTTTGTCCTAGAACAACACCAACATCATAATCACTAGCATCACACATAATTTCAAAAGGCAAGTTCCAATCAGGTGGTTGAACAATAGGTGCAGAAATTAAGGCTTTCTTAAGTGTTTCAAAGGCTTCTAAACAATCATCATCAAAAACAAATGGAATATCCTTTTGCAAAAGATTCGTGAGAGGCCTAGAAATTTTAGAGAAGTCTTTGATAAATATCCTATAGGAACCAACATGACCTAAGAAACTACGAATACCTTTTATATCTTTAGGACATGGCATTTTCTCAATTGCATCAACCTTAGCTTTGTCCACTTCAATACCTCTTTCAGAAATTTTATGACCCAAGACAATGCCTTCATTAACCATAAAGTGGCACTTCTCCCAATTCAGGACAAGATTTGTTTGTTCACTTCTCTGCAAAACTCGATCAAGATTGCTTAAACAATCATCAAAAGACTTCCCATAAACAGAGAAGTCATCCATGAAAACCTCAACAATCTTTTCACAAAATTCAGAGAATATAGCAGTCATACATCTTTGAAAGGTAGCAGGTGCATTGCATAACCCAAAAGGCATACGTCTATAAGCATAAGTTCCAAAGGGACAAGTAAAAGTGGTCTTTTCTTGATCAGGTTGAGAAACATGTATTTGTGAAAAGCCAGAATATCCATCAAGGAAGCAAAAGTGTGTGTGTGTGTGCTTAGATAATCTTTCAAGCATTTAATTAATAAAAGGCAGAGGGTATTGATCTTTTCTAGTTTCTTTGTTTAATTTTCTAAAATCAATTAGCATTCTATAACCTGTAACAATTCTTTGTGGAATAAGTTCATTCTTATCATTAGGAACAATAGTTATACCTCCTTTCTTAGGGACACAATTAACAAGACTTACCCATCTACTATCAGCTATGGGATAGATTATACCTGCTTCCAAAAGTTTTAAGATTTCCATTCTTACCACTTCCTTCATTTATGGATTTAACCGACGCCGGTGATCAACAACGGGTTTAGCATCAGGTCCCATATTAATTTTGTGCTGACATAGAGTGGGAATAATGCCCTTTAAATCATCAAGAGTATATCCAATAGCAGCTCGGTGCTTCCTTAGAACTTTCAATAACCTTTCTTCTTCATGTTCTGAATGGTTAGCACTAATAATAATAGGATATATCTTCTTTTCATCAAGGTAAGCATATTTTAAAGTGTTTGGCAATTGTTTTAATTCAAACACAAGATCAACTTTGGGTGGAGGAGGTCCTCCTAGAATTTCAATAGGGAAATTGTGTTTAAGCAGAGGGCGTTGTTCAAAGAAAATCTTATCTATTTAATTTCTTTCATGCATATGAAAAAACATTTTCATGGTCTAGCAAATATTGTTCTAAAGGACCAGTAGGTGGTACAACAATATAAGCAAGACCAATAAATTCATCCTTACTAGGCAATTATTTTTCATGAAGCTTTCTACTAAACCTGGAAAAATGAAACTCATGAGACTCATCACCAAAACTAACACCGACAGTTTGTTTCTCACAATCTATCTTAGCATTAACAGTGTTCAAGAAAGGTCTACCAAAGATAATGGGACAAAAGTCATTTTGTGGGGAACCAAGAACAAGAAAATCAGTAGGGTACTTTATTTTCCCACACAAGACTTTAACATCTCTAACAATCCCAATTGGTGAAATAGTGTCTCTATTAGCAAGTTTAATAGTAACATCTATGTCTTCTATCTCTGCGGATGCTATGTCATTCATAATTTCTTGATATAAGGTGTAAGGAATATCACTCACACTAGCACCTATGTCACATAAACCATGATAACAACGATCTCCTATTTTTATTGATATAACGGGCATGCCAACAATAGGTCTATGTTTATCCTTTTTATTAGATTTGGCAATTCTAGCAGCTTCTTCACAGAAGTAAATAACATCCCCATCCATATCTTCTTCCAAGAGATCTTTAACCATAGCAATACTAGGTTCTACTTTGATTTGTTCATCAGGTTTAGGTGTTCTAATATAGCTTTTGTTAACTATGGTTGAAACTTTAGCATGTTCCTTCATCCTAACAGGGAAAGGTGGTTTCTCAATATAAGCAGAAGGAACAACTGGATCAACATTGTAAAGTATAATTTCTTCTTTAACTGGTACCGGTTCTTTGATTTCTTCTTTAATAGGTGGGTGATATTTAAACCACTTCTCTTTAGGGAGGTCAACATGAGTAGCAAATGATTCACAAAAGGAGGCTACTATCTCAGAGTCAAGTCCATATTTAGTGCTAAACTTTTGAAAAGCATCGGTATCCATAAAAGATTTAAAACAATCATACTTAAGTTTAATACCTGACTCTTTACCTTTGTCGAGTTCGCAATCTTCAGAGTTGCGTTTAGTTCTTTCCAAAAGATCCCACCGGAATTCAATAGTCTTCTTCATAAATGAACCAACACAAGAAGTATCAAGCATGGTTTGATCATTACGAGAAAGCCAAGCATAAAAATTCTGGATAATACTTTATCTTGAGAGCTCATGATTGGGGCATGAATATAACATCGACTTAAGCCTCCCCCAAGCTAGAGCGATACTTTCTCCTTCACGAGGCCAAAAATTATATATATAATTCCGATCACGATGAACTAGATGCATATGATAGTTTTTTGCAATAGCCTATACCATGCCAATGCTTTTCCCTTCAAAGAGAAAGGGAAAACCTTCTTCATAACTTCATCTCCGGGTAAACCTGCAAGCTTGAACAATCCACAAATTTGTTCTACATATATCAAGTGCATATCAGGATGTTCGGTTCCATCTCCTGCATAAGGATTAGCTAGCAGTTGTTTTATCATACCCGAAGGAATTTCATATTCAATATTTTCAGTAGGTGCAGTAGGTTGAGGGGTAGCTAAATGTGATTCCGGTCGAGGTGAAGATACCCCGAACAAACCCCTCAAAGGATTGTTTTCCATAGTAACAAGTGAAAATAAATTTCAGCACACTATATAAATGTTTCCTTACCAAATTCCACTTACCAAAGGCGCTTCACTCCCCGGCAACAGCGCCAGAATATAGCCTTGATGCCCCACAAGTATAGGGGATCAATTGTAGCTCTTTTCGATAAGTAAGAGTGTCGAACCCAATGAGGAGCAGAAGGAAATGACAAGTGGTTTTCAGCAAGGTAATGTCTGCAAGTGCTGAAATTTATAAGTAGCAGAGTAGTTTGATAGCAAGGTAATTTGTAACAAGCAAGTAAAGATAGTAGTAACAAAAGTGCAACAAGGTAGCCCAATCCTTTTGAGGCAAAGGACAGGCCAAAACAGTCTCTTAGGATGAGCAAAGCGTTCTTGAGGGTACACGGGATTTTCATCTAGTCACTTTCATCATGTTGGCTTAATTCGTGTTCGGTACTTTGATAATTTGATATGTGGGTGGACCGGTGCTTAGGTGCTGTTATTACTTGAACAAACCTCCTACTTATGATTAACCCTCCCGCAAGCATCCGCAACTACGAGAAAAGTATTAACAATAAATTCTAACTATAGCATTAAACTTTTGGATGCAATCGGTCCCTTACGGAATAACGCATAAACTGGGGTTTAAGCTTCTATCACTCTCGCAACCCATCATCTAATTGATACTCCACAATGCATTCCCTTAGGCCCAAATATGGTGAAGTGTCATGTAGTCGACATTCACATGACACCACTAAGGGAATCACAACATACACACTATCAAAATATCGAACACATATCAAGTTCACATGATTACTTGCAACATGATTTCTCCCGTGACCTCAAGAACAAAAGTAACTACTCACAAATGATAAACATGCTCATGATCAGATGGGTATTAAATAGCATATTGGATCTGAACATATAATCTTCCATCAAATAAACCATATAGTAATCAACTACAAGATGTAATCAACACTACTAGTCACCCACCAGCACTAATCTATAGTTCCGTTAACAAGATTGAACATAAGAGATGAACTAGGGTTTGAGAGGAGATGGTGCTGTTGAAGATGTTGATGGAGATTGCCCTCCCTAAGATGGGAGATTTGTTGGTGATGATGATGACGATGATTTCCCCCTCCGGGAGGGAAGTTCCCCTGGCAGAATCATACCGCCGGAGGGCAAAAGTGTTGCTGCCCAAGTTCCACCTCGAGACGGCGGCGCTCCGTCTCGAAAGTCCTCTCCTGATTTTTTTTCTAGGTTAAAATGACTTATATACCAGAAGACGGGCACCGGAGGTGGGCCTGGGTGAGCACAACTCACAAGGGCGCGCCTGGGCTCCCTGGCACGCCTAGGTGGATTGTGCCCACCTGGTGGGCCCCCTCTGGTAGTTATTTGCTCCAATATTCCTCAAATAATCCATAAAAAATCTCCGTGAAGTTTCAACTTGTTTGGAGTTGTGCAGAATAGGTGGCCTGACGTAGCTTTTCCAGGTCCAGATTTCCAGCTGCCAGAATTCTCCCTCTGTGTATACATTACATATTATGAGAGAAAAGGCATTAGAATTGCTCCAAAAAGCATCATTATGTTTTCATGAATATATTTGAATTGTTGATCCTATCTTGCAAGTTATATCCACCTGTTACGTGTTATGATCCGCATATACCCCAAGGTGACAACAGGTGCATACAAATAATAATTGTCCCCTTGGGGGTCTAAGATTTAGAATGATAACAGGTGACAAGCACCTTAATTACCCTTAGTTTCCATTATGACACCGCTGCCACGGGAAGGTAGGACAAAATATGGTATGCAAGTTCTTATCGCAAGAACGTATAACTATATATGGAATACAAGCCTACATGTGATTGATGTATTGGAGCTATTGTGCATCGCTCTAGCTTGTGACAGTTATATATTGAATTACATCCGAATACCCATTGCTACTCCATGCCCATGCTTTAGTACTATTGCCTTTGCTAAATCACAACTGCTACTATTCTACAAACTTGTTACTATTGCTACTTCTACTACTTGAAGGAAATATGCCCTAGAGGCAATAATAAAGTTATTATTTATTTCCTTATTTCATGATAAATGTTTATTATTCATGCTAGAATTGTATTAACCGGAAACATAATACATGTGTGAATACATAGACAAACAGAGTGTCACTAGTATGCCTCTACTTGACTAGCTCGTTAATCAAAGATGGTTATGTTTCCTAACCATGAACAAAGAGTTGTTATTTGATTAACGGGAGCACATCATTAGGTGAATGATCTGATTGACATGACCCATTCCATTAGCTTAGCACCCGATCGTTTAGTATGTTGCTATTGCTTTCTTCATGACTTATACATGTTCCTATGACTATGAGATTATGCAACTCCCGTTTGCCAGAGGAACACTTTGTGTGCTACCAAATGTCACAACGTAAATGGGTGATTATAAATGTGCTCTACAGGTGTCTCCAAAGGTAAATGTTGGGTTGGCGTATTTCGAGATTAGGATTTGTCACTCCGATTGTCGGAGAGGTATCTCTGGGCCCTCTCGGTAATACACATCACATAAGCCTTGCAAGCATTGCAACTAATGAGTTAGTTGCGAGATGATGTATTACGGAACGAGTAAAGAGACTTGCCGGTAACGAGATTGAACTAGGTATTGAGATACCGACGATCAAATCTTGGGCAAGTAACATACCGATGACAAAGGGAACAACGTATGTTGTTATGCGGTCTGACCGATAAAGATCTTCGTAGAATATGTAGGAGCCAATATGAGCATCCAGGTTCCGCTATTGGTTATTGACCGGAGACGTGTCTCGGTCATGTCTACATTGTTCTCGAACCCGTAGGGTCCGCACGCTTAAGGTTTCGATGACAGTTATATTATGAGTTTATGAGTTTGATGTACCAAAGGAGTTTGGAGTCCCGGATGAGATCGGGGACATGATGAGGAGTCTCGAAATGGTCGAGACATAAAAATCGATATATTGGATGACTATATTCGGACATCGGAAAGGTTCCGAGTGATTCGGGTATTTTTTGGAGTACCGGGTAGTTACGGGAGAAGCAATGGGCCTTGATGGGCTTTAGTGGGAAGAGGAGAAAGGGCCAAGGGGCTGCTGCGCCCCCCTCCCCTCTGGTCCGAATTGGACTAGGGAAAAGGGGGCCGGCCACCTTTCCTTCTCCTCCACTTCCTTCTCCCTTCCTCCCCTCTTGGTGGACTCCTACTAGGACTTGGAGTCCTAGTAGGACTCCACATCCTGGCCGCACCAATTGCCTTGGCCGGCCTCCTCCTCCTCCATCCTTTATATACTGAGGCAAGGGGCACCCCATAGACACAAGTTGATCTTCATGATCGTTCCTTAGCCGTGTGCGGTGCCCCCCTCCACCATATTCCACCTCGGTCATATCGTAGCGGTGCTTAGGCGAAGCCCTGCGATGGTAGAACATCAAGATCGTCACCACGCCGTCGTGCTGACGGAACTCCTCCCCGAAGCTTTGCTGGATCGGAGCCCGGGGATCGTCATCGAGCTGTACGTGTGCTAAGAACTCGGAGGTGCGGGAGTAACGGTGCTTGGATCGGTCGGATCGGGAAGACGTACGACTACTTCCTCTACATTGTGTCAACGCTTCCGTTGTTGATCTACAAGGGTACGTAGATCACACTCTCCCCTCTCGTTGCTATGCATCACCATGATCTTGCGTGTGCGTAGGAATTTTTTTGAAATTACTACGTTCCCCAACAGTGGCATCCGAACCTAGGTTTTATATGTTGATGTTATATGCACGAGTAGAACACAAGTGAGTTGTGGGCGATATAAGTCATACTGCTTACCAGCATGTCATACTTTGGTTCGGCGGTATTGTTGGACTAAGCGACCCGGACCGACATTACGCGTACTCTTACACGAGACTGGTTCTCCCGACGTGCTTTGCACATAGGTGGCTTGCGGGCGACAGTTTCTCCAACTTTAGTTGAACCGAGTGTGGCTACGCCTGGTCCTTGCGAAGGTTAAAACAACACCAACTTGACAAACTATCATTGTGGTTTTGATGCGTAGGTAAGATTGGTTCTTGCTTAAGCCTGTAGCAGCCACGTAAAACTTGCAACAACAAAGTAGAGGACGTCTAACTTGTTTTTGCAGGGCATGTTGTGATGTGATATGGTCAAGACATGATGCTGAAGTTTATTGTATGATGTGATCATGTTTTGTAACCAAGTTATCGGCAACTGGCAGGAGCCATATGGTTGTCGCTTTATTGTATGCAATGCAATCGCGCTGTAATGCTTTACTTTATCACTAAGCGGTAGCGATAGTCGTGGAAGCATAAGATTGGCAAGATGACAACGATGCTACGATGGAGATCAAGGTGTCGCGCCGGTGACGATGGTGATCACGACGGTGCTTCGAAGATGGAGATCACAAGCACAAGATGATGATGGCCATATCATATCACTTATATTGATTGCATGTGATGTTTATCTTTTATGCATCTTATCTTGCTTTGATTGACGGTAGCATTATAAGATGATCTCTCACTAATTATCAAGAAGTGTTCTCCCTGAGTATGCACCGTTGCGAAAGTTCTTCGTGCTGAGACACCACGTGATGATCGGGTGTGATAGGCTCTACCGTTCAAATACAACGGGTGCAAAACAGTTGCACACGCGGAATACTCAGGTTATACTTGACGAGCCAAGCATATACAGATATGGCCTCGGAACACGGAGACCGAAAGGTCGAGCGTGAATCATATAGTAGATATGATCAACATAGTGATGTTCACCAATTGAAACTACTCCATCTCACGTGGATGATTCGGACCATGGTTTTAGTGATTTGGATCACGTGATCACTTAGAGGATTAGAGGGGATGTCTATCTAAGTGGAGTTCTTAAGTAATATGATTAATTGAACTTAATTTATCATGAACTTAGTCCTGGTAGTTTTAGCATATCTATGTTGTAGATCAATAGCTCGCGATGTTGCTCCCAGTTTATTGTGTTCCTAGAGAAAAATTATGTTGAAAAATGTTAGTAGCAATGATACGGATTGGATCCGTGATCTGAGGATTATCCTCATTGCTGCACAGAAGAATTATGTGTTTGATGCACCGCTAGGTGACAGACCTATTGCAGGAGCAGATGCAGACGTTATGAACGTTTGGCTAGCTCAATATGATGACTACTTGATAGTTTAGTGCACCATGCTTAACGGCTTAGAATCGGGACTTCAAAGACGTTTTGAACGTCATGCATATGAGATGTTCCAGGAGTTGAAGTTAATATTTCAAGCAAATACCCGAGTTGAGAGATATGAAGTCTCCAACAAGTTCTATAGCTAAAAGATGGAGGAGAATCGCTCAACTAGTAGCATGTGCCAGATTGTCTGAGTACTACAATCGCTTGAATCAAGTGGGAGTTAATCTTCCAGATAAGATAGTGATTGACAGAATTCTCTAGTCACCATCACCAAGTTAGTAGAACTTCGTGATGAACTATGATATGCAAGGGATAACGGAAACGATTCCCAAGCTCTTCGTAATGCGAAATCGATGAAGGTAGAAATCGAGAGAAAACATCAAGTGTTGATGGTAGACAAGACCACTAGTTTCAAGAAAAGGGCAAGGAAGAAGGGGGAACTTCAAAAGAACGGCAAGCAAGTTGCTGCTCAAGTGTAAGAAGCCCAAGTCTGGTCTAAGCCTGAGACTAAGTGTCTACTGCAAAAGGACTTGGTCACTGGAAGCGGAACTTACCCCAAGTGATTGGCGGATAAAGGATGGCAAAGTAAACATAAGTATATTTGATATACATGTTATTTGATGTGTACCTTTACTAGTTTTTATAGCCAACCCCTCAGTATTGATACTAATTCAGTTGCTAAGTAGTAACTCGAAACGGAGTTTGCCAGAAATAAACAGAAGACTAGTTAAGGGGTGAAGTGACGATGTGTGTTGGAAGTGGTTCCAAGATTGATATGATCATCATCGCACACTCCTATACTTTCGGGATTAGTGTTGAACCTGATAAGTGTATTGGTGTTTGCGTGAGCATGAATATGATTTGAGCATGTTTATTGTAATACGGTTATTCATTTAAGTAAGAGAATAAATTGTTGTTCTGATTTACATGAATAAACCTTATATGTTACACACCCCATTGAAAAATAGTTCGTGTATCTCGATTCGTAGTGTTACACATAATCATAATATTTTGAAACCAAAAGATGCAAGTTAATAATGATTAGTGCAAAACTTATTTGTGGCACTGCTGTTTAGGTCATATTGGTGTTAAAGCGCATGAAGAAACTCCATGCTGATGGGCTTTTGGAATCACTTGATTATGAATCAGTTGATGCTTACGAGAACCATGGCTCATGGCAAGATGGACTAAGACTCCGTTTCTCAGAACAATTGGAGCGAGCAACAAATTTGTTGGAAATCATACATACCTGATGTATGTGGTCCGATGAATATTGAGACTCGCGACAGGTATCATTATTTTCTGACTTTCACAGATGATTTGAGCAGATATGGGTATATCTACTTGATGAAACATAAGTCTGAAACATTTGAAAAGTTCAAAGAATTTCAGAGTGAAGTGGAAAATCATCGTAACAAGAAAATAAAGTTTCTACGATCTGATCGCGGAGAAATATTTGAGTTACGAGTTTGGTCTTCAATTAAAACAATGTGGAATAGTTTCACAAACTCATGCCACATGGAACACCACAGCATAATGGTGTGTCCGAACGTCATAACCGTACTTTATTGGATATAGTGCAATCTATGATGTCTCTTACCGATCTACCACTATCGTTTTGGGGTTATGCATTAGAGACAGCTGCATTCACGTTAAAAGGGCACCATCTAAATCCGTTGAGACGACGCCTTATGAACTGTGGTTTGGCAAGAAACCAAAGTTGTCGTTTCTTAAAGTTTGGGTTGTGATGCTTATGTGAAAAAAGTTTCATCCTGATAAGCTCAAACCCAAATCGGAGAAATATGTCTTCATAGGATACCCAAAGGAGACTGTTGGGTACACCTTCTATCACAGATCCGAAGGCAAGACATTCGTTGCTAAGAATGGATCCTTTCTAGAGAAGGAGTTTCTCTCGAAAGAAGTGAGTGGGAGGAAAGTAGAAAACTTGATAAGGTAATTGTACCTTCTCCCTTATTGGAAAGTAGTTCATCACAGAAATCTGTTCTTGTGACTACTACACCAATTAGTGAGGAAGCTAATGATGATGATCATGTAACTTCAGATCAAGTTACTACCGAATCTCGTAGGTAAACCAGAGTGAGATCCGCACCAGAGTGGTACGGTAATCCTGTTCTGGAAGTCATGTTACTAGACCATGACGAACTTGCGAACTATGAGGAAGCGATGATGAGCCCTAGATTCCGCGAAATGGTTTGAGGCCATGAAATCTGAGATATGATCCATGTATGAGAACAAAGTATGGACTTTGATGGATTGCCCTTAGATGATCGGCGAGCCATGAAAATATGATCTTCAAGAGGAAGACGACGCTGATAGTAGTGTTACTATCTACAAATCTAGAATTGTCGCAAAAGGTTTTCGACAAGTTCAAGGTGTTGACTACGATGAGAGTTTCTCACTCGTATCTATGCTTAAGTCTGTCCGAATCATGTTAGCAATTGCCGCATTTTATGAAATTTGGCAAATGGATAAACAAAACTGCATTCCTTAATGGATTTATTAAAGAATAGTTGTATATGATGCAACCAGAAGGTTTTGTCAATCCTAAAGGTACTAACAAAATATGCAAGCTCCAACGATCCATCTATGGACTGGTGCAAGCATCTCGGAGTTGGAATATACGCTTTGATAAGTTAATCAAAGCATATAGTTTTATACAGACTTGTGGTGAAGCCTGTATTTACAAGAAAGTGAGTGGGAGCTCTACAACATTTCTGATAAGTATATGTGTATGACATATTGTTGATCGGAAATATGTAGAATTATTCTGCAAAGCACAAAGGAGTGTTTGAAAGGAGTTTTTCAAAGAAAGACTTCGGTGAAGCTGCTTACATATTGAGCTCAAGATCTATAGAGATAGATCAAGACGCTTGATAAGTTTTTTCAATGAGTACATACCTTGACAAGATTTTGAAGTAGTTCAAAATGGAGCAGTCAAAGAAAGAGTTCTTGCCTGTATTACAAGGTGTGAAGTTGAGTAAGACTCAAAGCACACCAGCAAGATAGAAAGAGAATGAAAGTCATTCCCTATGCCTTGGCCATAGGTTCTATAAAGTATGTCATGCTGTATACCAGATCTATTGTATACCCTGCACTGATTTGGCAAGGGAGTACAATAGTGATCTAGGAGTAGATCACTGGACAGCGGTCAGAATTATCCTTAGTGAAATAAGGATATGTTTCTCGATTATGGACGTGACAAAAAGGTTCGTCGTAAAGGGTTACGTCGATGCAAGTTTTTGACACTGATCCAGATGATTCTAAGTCTCAATCTGGATACATATTGAAAGTGGGAGCAATTAGCTAGAGTATCTCCGTGCAGAGCATTGTAGACATAGAATTTTGCGAAATACATACGGATCTGAACTTGGCAGGCCCATTGACTAAATTTCCCTCACAAGCAAAACATGATCACTCTTTGGGTGTTAATCATAGAGTGATGTGAACTAGATTATTGAATCTAGTAAACCCTTTGGGTGTTAGTCACATGGAGATGTGAACCAATCACATAAAGATATGAACTATTGGTGTTAATCACATAGCGATGTGAACTAGATTATTGACTCTAGTGCAAGTGGGAGACTAAAGGAAATATGCCCTAGAGGCAATAATAAAGTTATTATTTATTTCCTTATATCATGATAAATGTTTATTATTCATGCTAGAATTGTATTAACCGGAAACATAATACATGTGTGAATACATAGACAAACAGAGTGTCACTAGTATGCCTCTACTTGACTAGCTCGTTAATCAAAGATGGTTATGTTTCCTAACCATGAACAAAGAGTTGTTATTTGATTAACGGGATCACATCATTAGGTGAATGATCTGATTGACATGACTCCATTCCAATTCCGTGAAAGTTTCAACTTGTTTGGAGTTGTGCAGAATAGGTGGCCTGACGTAGCTTTTCCAGGTCCAGATTTCCAGCTGCCAGAATTCTCCCTCTGTGTATACATTACATATTATGAGAGAAAAGGCATTAGAATTGCTCCAAAAAGCATCATTATGTTTTCATGAATATATTTGAATTGTTGATCCTATCTTGCAAGTTATATCCACCTGTTACGTGTTATGATCCGCATATACCCCAAGGTGACAACAGGTGCATACAAATAATAATTGTCCCCTTGGGGGTCTAAGATTTAGAATGATAACAGGTGACAAGCACCTTAATTACCCTTAGTTTCCATTATGACACCGCTGCCACGGGAAGGTAGGACAAAATATGGTATGCAAGTTCTTATCGCAAGAACGTATAACTATATATGGAATACAAGCCTACATGTGATTGATGTATTGGAGCTATTGTGCATCGCTCTAGCTTGTGACAGTTATATATTGAATTACATCCGAATACCCATTGCTACTCCATGCCCATGCTTTAGTACTATTGCCTTTGCTAAATCACAACTGCTACTATTCTACAAACTTGTTACTATTGCTACTTCTACTACTTGAAGGAAATATGCCCTAGAGGCAATAATAAAGTTATTATTTATTTCCTTATTTCATGATAAATGTTTATTATTCATGCTAGAATTGTATTAACCGGAAACATAATACATGTGTGAATACATAGACAAACAGAGTGTCACTAGTATGCCTCTACTTGACTAGCTCGTTAATCAAAGATGGTTATGTTTCCTAACCATGAACAAAGAGTTGTTATTTGATTAACGGGAGCACATCATTAGGTGAATGATCTAATTGACATGACCCATTCCATTAGCTTAGCACCCGATCGTTTAGTATGTTGCTATTGCTTTCTTCATGACTTATACATGTTCCTATGACTATGAGATTATGCAACTCCCATTTGTCAGAGGAACACTTTGTGTGCTACCAAACGTCACAACGTAAATGGGTGATTATAAAGGTGCTCTACAGGTGTCTCCAAAGGTAAATGTTGGGTTGGCGTATTTCGAGATTAGGATTTGTCACTCCGATTGTCGGAGAGGTATCTCTGGGCCCTCTCGGTAATACACATCACATAAGCCTTGCAAGCATTACAACTAATGAGTTAGTTGCGAGATGATGTATTACGGAACGAGTAAAGAGACTTGCCGGTAACGAGATTGAACTAGGTATTGAGATACCGACGATTGAATCTCGGGCAAGTAACATACCGATGACAAAGGGAACAACGTATGTTGTTATGCGGTCTGACCGATAAAGATCTTCGTAGAATATGTAGGAGCCAATATGAGCATCCAGGTTCCGCTATTGGTTATTGACCGGAGACATGTCTTGGTCATGTCTACATTGTTCTCGAACCCGTAGGGTCCGCACGCTTAAGGTTTTGATGACAGTTATATTATGAGTTTATGAGTTTGATGTACCGAAGGAGTTCGGAGTCCCGGATGAGATCGGGGACATGACGAGGAGTCTCGAAATGGTCGAGACGTAAAAATCGATATATTGGACGACTATATTCGGATATCGGAAAGGTTCCGAGTGATTCGGGTATTTTTCGGAGTACCGGGTAGTTACGGGAGAAGCAATGGGCCTTGATGGGCTTTAGTGGGAAGAGGAGAAAGGGCCAAGGGGCTGCTGCGCCCCCCTCCCCACTGGTCCGAATTGGACTAGGGAAAAGGGGGCCGGCCACCTTTCTTTCTCCTCCACTTCCTTCTCCCTTCCTCCCCTCTTGGTGGACTCCTACTAGGACTTGGAGTCCTAGTAGGACTCCACATCCTGGCTGTACCAATTGCCTTGGCCGGCCTCCTCCTCCTCCATCCTTTATATACTGAGGCAAGGGGCACCCCATAGACACAAGTTGATCTTCGTGATCGTTCCTTAGCCGTGTGCGGTGCCCCCCTCCACCATATTCCACCTTGGTCATATCGTAGCGGTGCTTAGGCGAAGCCCTGCGACGGTAGAACATCAAGATCGTCACCACGCCATCGTGCTGACGGAACTCCTCCCCGAAGCTTTGCTGGATCAGAGCCCGGGGATCGTCATCGAGCTGTACGTGTGCTAAGAACTCGGAGGTGCCGAAGTAACGGTGCTTGGATCGGTCGGATCGGGAAGACGTACGACTACTTCCTCTACATTGTGTCAACGCTTCCGTTGTCGATCTACAAGGGTACGTAGATCACACTCTCCCCTCTCGTTGCTATGCATCACCATGATCTTGCGTGTGCGTAGGAATTTTTTTGAAATTACTATGTTCCCCAACACTACTACTTTGTCATACCGCTATCAGTATTATCGTATTATTGTGCTACTAACAAATTGTTTCAAGGAAGTGATTTCTCAGGTGTGGTTCATTTGACAACTCAACTGCTAAGTCTTATAAATATTTTATGGCCCCCCTTATGTCAAATCAATAAATTTGGGTGAAATACCACCCTCAAAGACTATTGTCATCATGCATACTTGTGGGTCATCACATTCGTTCATAACAGAGGCCGTTCTGGATACCTAGAGTCTCTCTATCTTGTAGTCGCCACACGGTACAAGCGCATACGGGCAGTTATGCTCGTACCACACACCATGTCTGAAATATGGAATTTCTATAACTCCTAGTAACGAAGCGGTACGAGTCTGGGTACGAGCGCACGCGCTCGTACCACATGCCGTCTTTGTCCCTGTTATACTTTTTGTTCCTCTCGACTCCTCGGTATGAAGGCACCACTCATACCATAGGCCGTCTTTTGGTCTGTTACTCTATAAATTTCTCCTTCTTCAATTCTTTTCTTCTCTGGTATTTTTCTTCTGCAATACAAAGTTCACACATCTTCCTGCAGGATTATTTAATCATGCACTTAATAGAGAGCTTATCATAAAACAAAACTTCAAATTTTGTTGAGATGATGGTAGGCCTCCCATCATGCTGGTTTTTAGGTTGCTAAGCTCAACCTTATACCTTTAGATTAGCCATAGACCTTGGGTGGTCTGTATTCTTTATCACTTACCGCACAAATTGTTTTCGGGGGTGGTGAGGGAGTCCTGGACTAAGGGGTCCTCGGGTGTCCAACCTATTGGATATGGGCCGGACTGATGGGCCATAAAGATACAAAGACCGAAGACTCTATCGTGTCCGGATGGGACTCTCCTTGGCGTGGAAGGCAAGCTTGGTGACCAAATATGAAGATTCCTTTCTCTGTAACCGACCTTGTGTAACCCTAGATCCCTCCTGTGTCTATGTAAACCGGAGGGCTAGGTCCGTAGATAGATCCTCATAATCATAGTCAGGCTAGAATTTTAGGGTTTAGCCATTACAATCTCGTGGTAGATCAACTGTTGTAATACTCATATTCATCAAGACCAATCAAGTAGGAAGTAGTGTATTACCTCCATAGAGAGGGCCCGAACCTGGGTAAACATTGTGTCCCCCGTCTCCTATTACCATCGATCCTAGACGCACAGTTCGGGACCCCCTACTCGAGATCCGCCGGTTTTGACACCGACATTGGTGCTTTCATTGAGAGTTCCACTGTGCCGTCGTCAAGAGGTTTGATGGCTCTGTCACAGTCCTAGAATATCTGAGTGTAATAGTTGCATCCGTGAGCATGCGTCATGTTTAAATTGAAGAAACTTGAATTGAGGGAATTTGAAAGCCTCAAAATCTTTTAAAAGAAGGGCAAGAACCCTTTAAATTGCATTCAGTGAATCCAAAATTCCCTAAAAATAGTTTTGAGAATTTTGGCAAGGGTTATATACCAAACCAAAATTTTGGAACATTTTTAAGAAATTATTTGGCCTCTGAATTTAAAATAATATTCTATTTGAGTTTGAAAATATATTCAAATATATATATGGATATGTCTTTAAATGCTCTGTGATAATTTATGTGCATTTGGAAATGTCCAATGAGCAACATAAATTATACCTGGAGGTATTTGGCACTGTTTTGATTGTTCTAAATTTTAAACAGTGGAAAGTTTAAATAAATAAAAGAAAACAGAACAAAAATTAAAACAGAGCAGAAAAACTCACCTGGGCTTCTTACCTATAGCAGCAGCCCACCAGAGAGGCCAGCCCACCTGTGCGGCCTGCTGTTGAAGCCGGCCCAGCCCAGCCACCCCCCTGCCAGTTGTCTTCCTCCTCTCGCCAGAAGGCAGAGGAGAAGCTAGCCACGACGCTGCAGCGTGCCACGCCGGCAGCTGCCTGCCTGGCTGTTCCCTTGTCGCCCTGGACGTCTCCCGCGACGCCACGCGACCCCCCGACCCTTCTCTCACCCTCCCTCGAGCTCCCCCCTTCCCGGCTCTCTCTTCCTCCCTTCGCTGTGAGCACCGAGAGCGCGCCGTCGCCGTAGCCATGGCTACAGGCTACCACTAGCTAAACCAGCATGACCACGACCTCCGCCACGATGCCTTGGAGCTACACGCCGACGCACGCGACCGCGGGAGCCCTGCAGCGTCGTCCACGACCTCATCTTCAACCTCCGACCGCCGGCTACCTCACCGTCGATTCGCGGCAACCGACGCGTCCCCGGCCCCACCGTCTGCACCATCCTCCTCGCCGCGAGCCTCTCTCCGTTTCCCCCCTGTTCTCCTCCTCGCACTCAACCCCTAACTTACCTCCCCGTTGCACCTGTAAGCTCCTTGCTGCCGGCGATGTCGCCGACGCGGCGAGAGCTCGTTTCCGTTGCATCTGGGTGCGTAGTCAAACTCCTGGAGTTCCTAGGAGCCCGTAGAGAACTTCATCCAGCGTCCCCGTGGCTCGAAGCCTTGCCTGCCTCATCCCCGTGCTCCGGCCACCGCGGATGAGCTCGCCGCCGGTGAACCAGGCCACCCCACGCCCAGTCGCGTGCTCCCCTGGATGCGGGCGAGCAAGGGCTCCTTTCTGATGCCCTCATCGCAGCAAGCGGCAGCCCCAAGCGCAACTCCGGCGAGCCACTGCCGCTCTGGGTCGTCGCCGTCGTCTAACCGCCAGCGCATCCGACGTGGCCCTGTCATTAGCTGCTAATGACCCTGCTAAACAACCCTAGTGACACTGCCATGTGGGCCCTGTGCCTGTTTAGTTCAATTTAATTTTCTGTTTAGATTAGTTCATAACCAAGTGGGACCCACATGTCAGCATTGACTTTGCTCACGTGGCTGTTGACTGGTCCCACCTGTCATCCACCCAAACCAGCCCTGTTACACTGACCCGTGGGTCCCAGCCATCAGGTTTGACTCTGGGCGACCCAGTTGACCTGCTGGCGTAGTAGTGACACAATGCTGATGTCATTAATCATTTTCTGGATTAAAACTAATTCAGGAAATTCCAGAAAATGACTTAAACTTCAAAAAATCATAGAAATTAAACCGTAACTCCAAATGAAATAATTTATATTTGAAAAATGATCAGAAAAATCCAAAGAATCTGTTTATGCCATGTTCATGCATGTTTGATCAAGTTAACTCCACTGATTAGGATAAAACATGATTAAGGTAAATTTGAAAATAGGTTTGGAGTTGGAATTTGATGTAGTTTGAATTCCACTTCAATTAAAATGACTTGCTATTGCATTAGCTCAATTCAGTACCTTAATATGTCATATAATTCATTTGCTTGTGCATTGCATTAATTGAATGCTGTTTATGCTCCCTTGCCGGTAATTGTCCCCTCTCAGTAGACGTGTTTCGACGATGAGTTCGATGACACCGACGAAGAGTTATACTATCTTTAGAAGTGCCAGGAAAGCAAAACCCCCTTGTTCATTCCTATACAATCCCAATCTCTTGCTCCTGCTCTCTTTTATTGCATTAGGACAACAACGTTTCAAATGTTGCATGCTACGGTAGCTGAACCCCTTATCCTCTGCATGACCTGTCATTGCCACAGTAAATAGATGAAACCCACTAGCATGAGTAGGAGTTGTTTGAGCCCTGATGTGCCTACTCATTCATGCTTGTTTGTCATGCCTGCTATTGCTTAGAGTTGAGTCAGGTCTGATTCATCGGGAATGAATTGGAATGTGGTGAACATGTCCTACCATTGAGAGCTAAGTGTGTGAACATGATTTGGTAAAGGTAGCGGTGAGAGGCCATGTAGGAGTACATGGTGGGTTGTCTCATTGCAGCCGTCCTCAGGAACTGAGTTCTGTGTCTGTGATCCATGAACAACTACTACCACTCATTGGGATCCTTAATTGACCCTCTCGGCTTCTTAATCACCCTAGTACTCTGTCCAGGAGTTGCAACTAGTTTCTGGTGTTTGTAGGTTATGTGTTGGCGGCCGTGCATAGCGCTGACCCTAGGGGTGGGCTATGATGCGGTAGATACACCATGGCCGGGCATGCCGGGCGCCCGCTTGGTGTTTCAGAACCTTGTACACATCGTTCGGGGCCGTATGTGGAAACCTCGGCCGGACTCCCTACGGATGGAACCTGGATAGGCGATAAACCTGGACTAGAGACTTGAGTGTTTAGGTAGGCCGTGGCCGACACCCTCGTTGGGCTTCCGCTTGAAGGTTGCCGAGTACATGTCGTGTAAACGAGTAAGTGGTGGGAGCGTGTGTGAAGAAGTACACCCCTGCAGGGTTATCATTATCTATTCGAATAGCCGGATTCCTCGGATATGGAAACTTGGACCCCTTGCATAGTTCATAGACAAGTGAAAGTGGATACTCTAAAACTCGCCAGATAAGTGTGAGTGCTATGGATGGCCTTCTTGTAGGGAGACGGGAGCGGATCCATAGTGGTGTATTGAATGGTGAATACATGGACTCGTGTGCGCCACCTCAAAAGTGTTGCTTGCAGTCGTAGTTCAGGTTAGCCACTGAGTCAAAGCTGGCTTGCTGCAGTTAAACTCCACCGCTCCTCTTTGTGATACCGATGCATATGTAGCTAGTTCTGATGTATGTCTTGCTGAGTACTTTTGTACTCACGTTTGCTTAATTTATGTTTTGCAGAGAGACTTCAGTCTCGCTAGTAGTTTCGCGTGGACTTCGATGTTTAGCTTGATACCTCAGCTACGATCTTGTGCCCCCGGCAGGATCTGGTAGATAGTCAGGTTTCTTAGCCTTTTTCATTTGTAGATGTCTGTACTCAGACATGTTAAGCTTCCGCATGTGCTTGATTTGTATGGTATGATTGGTGGGTCATGAGACCCATGTTTGTAATATCTCGCTCCTCGGAGCCTAATGAATAAATACTTGAGTTGTAGAGTTATGTTGTGATGCCATGTTGTATCTACACATATCGAGCATATTGTGTGTATGATTGAAATGCTTGGTATGTGTGGGATCCGACAATCTAGTTGTTTATCCTTGGCAGCCTCTCTTATGGGGAAATGTAGTCTAGTGCTTCCATGAGCCATAGTAGTCCACTACAGCCCGGTTCACCGGAGTCTTGCTAGCCCAGCACTACTGCTCAGGAACTTGACTGGCCGGCATGTGTTTCACTTCGTTCCTGTGTCTGTCCCTTCGGGGAAATGTCACGCGGTGACATCCGGAGTCCTGCCTAGCCTGTTACAGCCCGGGATCCCGGAGTCCTGTTAGCCCAGTGCTACAGCCCGGATTCACACGCTGCTGACCGACATACTCGATGTGATTCATGTATGCCTATTCCCATAGGTTGGTGCCGCTTTGGGTTCACGACTAGCCATGTCAGCCCGGGTTCTCTGTCATATGGATGCTAGCGACACTATCATATACGTGAGCCAAAAGGCGCAAACGGTCCCGGGCCATGGTAAGGCGACACCCTTGGGAATACCGTGCGAAAGGCCGCAAGGTGATATGAGGTGCTACCGGCTAGATCGATGTGACTTGGAATCGGGGTCCTGATAGCGTTGGTATCAGAGCCTGACTGCCTGTAGGATTACCAAGCCAAACTGGTCGAAGTTGAGTCTAGAAATGCTTTAGCTATATAAGGGAGTTGATTGTGGAAGGGAACGTAAGGCTCTTTTTACTCCTTTACCTTATGCCCTTCTGATCTGAGTCATCCTCTTCTCTTCTACGGGGGTTAAGAACTAGGCTTCTCTTCTATCTCTCAGGATGACGTGTTGCTAAACCATAGTTGCCTAGGATTGTTGAGTTCAAGCCTCAGTTTAGTTCCTACTACTTCCATATGTCATAGCTGGCCTCAGAACTTTGATATTGTGATGTTAAGTGGTTATGCCACCATTTTGCAGGATGTCTCAAATCATTTTGAGCATTTATAGCCGTTATGCTGTCCGAGTCATCCTAGGTTTCTAAATAGTCTGATGCACTTGCAAATCTTTCCTCCATGTTCCCATTGTATTTTTGGGCCAGATTAAGCACACTAATCGGTGTGTTGAGGTACTCTGTTGCCTTGACGTGTATGTTGGAGTTATTATTATGACCCTAGGTGTTTCAGGGAGTCACCTAGTGATCTAGCCATATTTTGTATCCCCAGTGTGTGATTTTGGCCATTATTCTCGAAAGCATCCCGTGATGCCATGTAGTGGTAGGTATTCTATTCATGGGTTCTTGAACCCGAGATTCACCCTACTTACCTCATGTTGATAGTGTTTGATAGTTCCTTTAGGATATTAGTAACCTTTGCGATAGTCCTCGAGGTCCGTGGTACAACGTTCTTCCAATACCATGAACCAATATGGCAGGAGTTCTCTTGAACCAAAATATCACAATCAGAGTACTCTTGAGGAGTTCTCCATTCTACATTGTGAATCTGCCAGTCCTACCTTTCTGCATGGATTATCTGGAAGAAATGTGTTGAGCCTTGTTCAACATACTAATCTATGCATCCACAACTCAGAAAGTGCTATGTTCCTTTGAGTTGTCCCTCTTCGGTTGGATTCCGACCCTCGTGTATCAGTTGATAGTCAAGAGTATGTCGTGCATTTGTGCTCATCGATGCCTATTATTCTTGTGGTCTGTCAAGCCATTCTATTCCGGAATGGCTAGGAGAAACAAACTCCAGTACCTCATCCATATCTAGGAATGGGTCAAAGTAGTTGTATCCCGCAGATCAAAATGCCAATCCATCTTTTGTTCTGTTCTACCTTGGAGTGTTGCCCTCTTTATGTCAAGAATATCATTGGAATTATACCATCTCTTATGAATTCTTGATGCAGTGATACTTCTCACCATCATCATTCATTCCTCGGTCATCGTGTTGACGTAACCGGAATGCCGACAAGTGAATCGTGATGTGGGAAATCAATACTCCGAGCAACTCGTTGCTTGGTAGTAAATGGACAATATTCTCATTCTTAGCGTGATGGTTACTGAATCATTCTAAGATTGATCGTGCAACCTAGTCCTTATTCCTGGTGCACTTTTCAATCGATGAGTTAGGATTTTGCCAAACCCTCGCTCTTTTGATCATGTCATCATGCCTTGAAAGGAAAGATTGTCCTTGAGCTTAATAACATATCGGTGGTTCGTAATATTCCGAATATCTTCTCGAAGGTATTACCAGGTTGTCACCTGACCGCTATGTTGAGTTCGTGATCAAGTTGGTTTCTTATAAACCACCCTTTTCTCCAAGAATCTCTGTTGGATACCCTGAGCTAGTTGGTTAGGCTAAACAACAACTTGGAGAGTTGGAAGATAAAAGCTTGTCCGACTTAGTTCATTTTAAGGGATATCTTGTAAGTGTGTTGAAGAAAGATGGCATTTTCATTGATTAACCCTCGTGATCAGTTACTGGACCCATCATCTTATCCAATCTTTGATTCGAGTATGGGCTATCCTCAAATCAAATCAGAACCAATGATATTCGTAATGTTGTCTTACTCGTGGTTGTTTCTTTGAGCATACACCATTATATATTTTGGGTCTGACCAATGCTATCGCCTTGTTCACATAATTGTGGAATTCCACTTATATGGAAACCTGGATGAATTGTTGTTGAGCCCATCAGCAACATTTTTATCTCCTCCATGATTCGTGTTGAACATCCCACTAGTGTTGGAAACTTCTAAAAGCATTATCTTCATGTCTCGTTCATGAAGCATATGTTGGATGAAAGAAGCAACTTTCTCTGATTCATGTGCATTTGGTGGAAGTTGCTGCCATGAGTTCGAGAAAGATTGTTTTTGATCCCTCCGGTACCATCCCAAGTCAGTCATGCATGTAGGAAGTATGCTATGGTTTGACAGGCTCGCTACCTCCATTCCATATGTATCTCCTAGTACACCAAGCCACTGATTGATTTGTTCAAGGAAAAGAAGTTCATTCTTAAGAGCAAGACTTATACAAGGACTTCGATATCCTCGATGATGGTTCCCCACCTGAACTCGGTAGTGTTTATTATAAGACTACTACATGGTCATGCTTGTCTGGGACAGTGTGTTCACATGTATGTAGTAGAACCAGCTCATGTTTTGGAGCTTGCTATCGTAGTTCACTCCCCAAGAATCTCGCAACGTCATCTCGTTGGTTTGTGTTGCAAACTTTCTTTCTCGGACATGCTGTCTGAAATATTCCTTACCAACCAGATCTGAATCTCTGGTAGATATGATGGTTGGAACTTTTCCAAGAACTATGATGTAGGTCCCGACAAGGTTGATGTTCTAGCCGACACACCTAGCCGGAAGATCTATCATTATAGTATCTTGATTGCAATATTTGACCATCTTCTTCATGAGGATTTCGTGCGACTTATTCTAGAAGTTGCTCCTTAGGGATCCTTGTGCTCTCAGTTTGTTCGGTTATTCCATAACCATTCAAGCAGTGGAATCACTCTCGACTGTTGAGTTATTTCCCCGTTACCAGAATCATTCCCAGAAATAGCATTTTGTTCCTAGTTTGCACTGCCATTGTGCCATTCTACCATGGACTACCCTTCTCGGTAATCTCTGGTCAGGATCATCTTCAAAAGTGGTCCTACCATGGGTCCCATACATTTCCGGTGATAAGCAAAAGTCATCCATTGCGTTGTCTTCAACAAGGTAGTCTACATGATCCATCCTAGTTTGAGTATGCCATTCTTCCGAACTTCCTCAAACGATCGATTGTGATTTACCTTAGGCTGGTATAAAGAGTTTCAATGATCTAGATATCAAAAGTAATTCTTTTTGCCACTTAAGGGAATAATTCTACGAGTCACCTCCCCCGAGGTGTCCCGTAATGGGATCATGGCAGTTTCTCCTTGCTAGTTTGAAACCCTCGTCAATTGTTTCTTCCATCCTTTTTAAGGTGTGTTTTGTGTCTCAACTCGAGATGTTTCAACATCTCATTCCGCGAGTTGATCTTGTATAGCTCAATCTTCGAGAAGATCAATCCTAGTATAGTTTCTTTCTGTCGTCATCGCGTGGATGAAGATCTCAAAAGCGAGGTTGTCAAGTTCAAGATGGTGCAACGAATCAACATCTTCAGAAATGCGATGGATCGTGAAGACCGTGTCAGTTCCGTGTCCCCTCTGTCTTCTTACCTCACGACTTGAATCTCAGGAGGAGATTCTTGTTTAGTGGGGGTGAGTTGTCACAGCCCTAGAATATCTGAGTGTAATAATTGCATCCGTGAGCATGCATCATGTTTAAATTGAAGAAACTTGAATTGAGGGAATTTGAAAGCCTCAAAATCTTTTAAAAGAAGGGCAAGAACCCTTTAAATTGCATTCAGTGAATCCAAAATTCCCTAAAAATAGTTTTGAGAATTTTGGCAAGGGTTATATACCAAACCAAAATTTTGGAACATTTTTAAGAAATTATTTGGTCTCTGAATTTAAAATAATATTCTATTTGAGTTTGAAAATATATTCAAATATATATATGGATATGTCTTTAAATGCTCTGTGATAATTTATGTGCATTTGGAAATGTCCAATGAGCAACATAAATTATACCTGGAGGTATTTGGCACTGTTTTGATTGTTCTAAATTTTAAACAGTGGAAAGTTTAAATAAATAAAAGAAAACAGAACAAAAATTAAAACAGAGCAGAAAAATCACCTGGGCTTCTTACCTATAGCAGCAGCCCACCAGAGAGGCCAGCCCACCTGTGCGGCCTGCTGTTGAAGCCGGCCCAGCCCAGCCACCCCCCTGCCAGTTGTCTTCCTCCTCTCGCCAGAAGGCAGAGGAGAAGCTAGCCACGGCGCCGTGGCGTGCCACGCTGGCAGCTGCTTGCCTGGTTGTTCCCTCGTTGCCCTGGACGTCTCCCGCGACGCCATGCGACCCCCAACCCTTCTCTCACCCTCCCTCGAGCTCCCCCTCCCCGGCTCTCTCTTCCTCCCTTCACTTTGAGCACCAAGAGCGCGCCGTCGCCGTAGCCATGGCTACAGGCCACCACTCGCTAAACCAGCATGACCACGACCTCCGCCACGACGCCTTGGAGCTACACGCCAACGCACGCGACCGCGGGAGCCCTGCAGCATCGTCCCCGACCTCATCTTCAACCTCCGACCGCCGGCTACCTCACCGTCGATTCGCGGCAACCAACGCGTCCCCGGCCCCGCCGTCTACACCATCCTCCTCGCCGTGAGCCTCTCTCCGTTTCCCCCCTGTTCTCCTCCTCGCACTCAACCCGTAATTTACCTCGCCGTCGCACCCGTAAGCTCCTTGCCGCCGGCGATGTCACCGACGCGGCGAGAGCTCGTTTCCGTCGCATCTGGGTGCGTAGTCGAACTCCTGGAGTTCCCAAGAGCCCATAGAGAACTTCATCCAGTGTCCCCGTCGCTCGCAGCCTTGCCTGCCTCATCCCCGTGCTCCGGCCGCCGCAGATGAGCTCACCATCGGTGAACCAGGCCACCCCACGCCCAGCCGCGTGCTCCCCTGGATGCGGGCGAGCAAGGGCTCCTTTCTGATGCCCTCATCGCAGCAAGCGGCAGCCCCAAGCGCAACTCCGGCGAGCCACCGCTGCTCTGGGTCATCGCCGTCGTCTAACCACCGGCGCATCCGACGTGGCCCTGTCATTAGCTGCTAATGACCCCGCTAAACAATAGTGCCACTGCCATGTGGGCCCTGTTCCTGTTTAGTTTAATTTAATTTTCTGTTTATATTAGTTCATAACCCAGTGGGACCCACAGTCAGCATTGACTTTGCTCACGCGGCTGTTGACTGGTCCCACCTGTCATCCACCCAAACCAGCCCTGTTACACTGACCCGTGGGTCCCAGCCGTCAGGTTTGACTCTGGGCGACCCAGTTGACCTGCTGACGCAGTAGTGACACAATGCTGATGTCATTAATCATTTTCTGGATTAAAACTAATTCAGGAAATTCCAAAAAATGACTTAAACTTCAAAAAATCATCGAAATTAAACCGTAACTCCAAATGAAATAATTTATATATGAAAAATGATCAGAAAAATCCAAAGAATCTGTTTATGCCATGTTCATGCATGTTTGAGCAAGTTAACTCCACTGATTAGGATAAAACATGATTAAGGTAAATTTGAAAAATAGGTTTGGAGTTGGAATTTGATGTAGTTTGAATTCCACTTCAATTAAAATGACTTGCTATTGCATTAGCTCAATTCAGTACCTTAATATGTCATATCATTCATTTGCTTGTGCATTGCATTAATTGAATGTTGTTTATGCTCCCTTGCCGGTAATTGTCCCCTCTCAGTAGACGTATTTCGACGACGAGTTCGATGACACCGATGAAGAGTTATACTATCTTTAGAAGTGCCAGGCAAGCAAAACCCCCTTGTTCATTCTGATACAATCCCAATCTCTCGCTCCTGCTCTCTTCTACTGCATTAGGACAACAACGTTTCAACTGCTACATGCTGCGGTAGCTGAACCCCTTATCCTCTGCATGACCTGTCATTGCCACAGTAAATAGATGAAACCCACTAGCATGAGTAGCAGTTGTTTGAGCCCTGATGTGCGTACTCATTCATGCTTGTTTGTCATGCCTGCTATTGCTTAGAGTTAAGTCAGGTCTGATTCATTGGGAATGAATTGGAACATGGTGAACATGTCCTACCGTTGAGAGCTAAGTGTGTGAACATGATTTGGTAAAGGTAGCGGTGAGAGGCCATGTAGGAGTACATGGTGGGTTGTCTCATTGCAGCCGTCCTCGGGAACTGAGTTCTGTGTCTGTGATCCATGAACAGCTACTACCACTCATTGGGATCCTTAATTGACCCTCTCGGCTTCTTAATCACCCTAGTACTCTGTCCAGGAGTTGCAACTAGTTTCTGGTGTTTGTAGGTTATGTGTTGGCGGCCGTGCGTAGCGCTGACCCTAGGGGTGGGCTATGATGTGGTAGATACACCGTGGCCGGGCATGCCGTGCGCCCGTTTGGTGTCTCGGAACCCTGTACACATCGTTCGGGGCCGTATGTGGAAACCTCGGCCGGACTCCCTGCGGATGGAACCTGGATAGGCGATAAACCTGAACTAGAGACTTGAATGTTTAGGTAGGCCGTGGCCGACACCCTCGTTGGGCTTCCGCTTGAAGGTTGCCGAGTACATGTCGTGTAAATGACGGTAAGTGTTGGGAGCGTGTGTGAAGAAGTACACCCCTGCAGGGTTATCATTATCTATTCGAATAGCCGGATTCCTCGGTTATGGAAACTTGGACCCCTTGCATAGTTCATAGACAAGTGAAAGTGGATACTCTAAAACTCGCCAGATAAGTGTGAGTGCTATGGATGGCCTTCTCGTAGGGAGACGGGAGCGGATCCATAGTGGTGTATTGAATGGTGAATATGTGGACTCGTGTGCGCCACCTCAAAAGAGTTGCTTGCAGTCGTAGTTCAGGTTAGCCACTGAGTCAAAGCTGGCTTGCTGTAGTTAAACTCCACCACCCCTCTTTGTTGAATGGTGAATATGTGGACTTTTGTACTCATGTTTGCTTAATTTATGTTTTGCAGAGAGACTTCAGTCTCGCTAGTAGTTTCGCGTGGACTTCGACATTTAGCTCGATACCTCAGCTACGATCTTGCGCCCTCGGTAGGATCTGGTAGATAGTCAGGTTTCTTAGCCTTTTTCATTTGCAGACGTCTGTACTCAGACATGTTAAGCTTCCGCATGTGCTTGATTTGTATGGTATGATTGTTGGGTCATGAGACCCATGTTTGTAATGCCATGTTGTGATGCCATGTTGTATCTACACATATCGAGCATATTGTGTGTATGATTGACATGCTTGGTATGTGTGGGATCCGACAATCTAGTTGTTTATCCTTGGCAGCCTCTCTTATGGGGAAATGTAGTCTAGTGCTTCCATGAGCCATAGTAGTCCGCTACAGCCCGGTTCACCGGAGTCCTACTAGCCCAGCACTACTGCTCAGGACACTTGACTGGCCGGCATGTGTTTCACTTCGTTCCTGTGTCTGTCCCTTCGGGGAAATGTCACGCGGTGACATCCGGAGTCCTTCCTTGCCTGCTACAGCCCGGGTTCCCGGAGTCCTGTTAGCCCAGTGCTACAGCCTGGATTCACACGTTGTTGACTGACATGCTCGATGTGATTCATGTATGCCTGTTCCCATAGGTTGGTGCCGCTTTGGGTTCATGACTAGCCATGTCGACCAGGGTTCTCTGTCATATGGATGCTAGCGACACTCATATACGTGAGACAAAAGGCGCAAACGGTCCTGGGCCATGGTAAGGCGACACCCTTGGGAATACCGTGCGTGAGGCCGCAAGGTGATATGACGTGTTACCGGCTAGATCGATGTGACTTGGAATCGGGGTCCTGACAGGCTCCTTCGATCACTTAGAATGACGCTGTCCAAGGGGAAGTCTTCCTGCCCGGACAGATCTTTGTGTTCGGCAGCTTCGCACTGCGGGCCAACTCGCTTGGCCATCTGGAGCAGATCGAAAGCTCGCCCTGGCCACCAGGTCAGATTTGGAAGCTTGAACTATGTCAAAGATATCCGGGGAGATTTGATCTTCGACGGATTCGAGACCACAGCAGCCGCTCCCTGCCACCACAATGAACATGACGTAAATCTGTCATCGTTTCATACGCATGAGATAGTACCTGTAACTGCTCTGGCCATAGATCCAGAGCAGATCGCGCCATCCGAAGACAGGATGCTCAACCCCGCCGCGGAAGCCGCAGACTCAGCAGCGTTGGAGCCGCACACAGACTTAACTTCAAGTGACATCTATGTCACCGGAGCTACGGACTCGTCTCCGGCTACAGGTTCCGAACCTTGTGCGTCCGTGTACGTCAAGCTTGATCGGTCATCGATCATCGAATTCAACTCCGTGAACATCTTCCGACACTCGCCTTTGGGCGACGTGCTGAACTCGTTAAGAGCACTATATTTAGCAGGGGGCTCACGGCCGAATTGTGTCCGGTTCAAATCGGAGGCTGACGATGGAGAATTTCACTTCCCACCCACCGCCCACTTCATAGCCACTATCGAAGACTTAACGTACATGCTCGATTACGGCTTCGACAACATCGACGGTATGGATGACGATGCCAGAGAAGAAGAGGCCCAGAACCCACTGTTAACCGGACGCTGGATGGCCACTCCCTCGTATGATGTATACATGCTGGATGCACCAAAGGAGAATAGCGGCGATGACAAGGAAGATCCAGTTGAGGATAAACCTCCCGAGATACAACCAAAGCGCCGGCGTTAGTGGTGTCACTCTAAGTCATGCCGCAGTAAAGACAGCAACACCGACACAGGAGAAGATAACACTCCGGAAGGTGCCGAAGACAACGAAGACCCCGTTGACGCAGCTACTGAACAGGATGAACGGGAAGATGGGAAGGTTAGCCCTGGTAAACAGGCCACACACGAAGACTCGGAGGACAGTAATTATCTTCTGCTCTCCGAGGATGAGGCGAGCCTTGGCACTGAGGATTTCATCGTGCCTGAGGAACCTCTTGAGCAGGAGCGCTTCAAGTGCCAGCTAATAGCCACTGCAAGGAGCCTGAAAAAGAAGCAGCAGCAGCTTCAAGCTGACCAAGATCTGCTCAACGATAAATGGACTGATGTCCTAGTAGCCGAAGAATACGGCCTCAAGCGCCTAGCCAAAAGCTACCAGAAGCTCAAATGGCTACCTCAGTTCGACGACGAGGCGCCGGAACACATACCACCATCGCGCAATGCGGTTGACCGACCACCACATAGTCGGGATAAAACGGCAACTCAAGCCGAATACCAGCCCACCCCGCCTCATCACAAAGGCAGAGGTAAATCAGCTCGTGGTCATACATATGACCTTCGGCAAGACCTGAACAATAAAGCAGGACATACCAGATCGATCTACGGATCGCAAGGACGTGCCCTGACACGCGACGACAGCCATCTATTCGGACGTGACAAACCTAGTCATGCACGGGCTGAAAGCCGCAGATGGACTCCATCAGAGCTACGTCGCGATACGACCCGATATAGAGGCGCCGCACACCCTCATTGCTTCACCGACGAAGTCATGGAACATGAATTCCCAGAAGGGTTCAAACCCATGAATATAGAATCATACGATGGAATCACAGACCCCACGGAATGGATCGAAGACTTCATTCTCCATATTCATATGGCCCGCGGCGATGACCTTCATGCCATTAAATACCTACCCCTAAAACTCAAAGGTCCAACCCGGCACTGGTTGAACATCCTGCCCAAAAATTCCATCAGCAGCTGGGAGGACTTGGAAGAAGCCTTCCTTGATAACTTCCAAGGTACATATGTTCGACCTCCGGACGCTGATGACTTAAGCCATATAGTTCAACAGCCCGGAGAGTCCGCCAGGAAATTCTGGACTAGGTTCTTAACTAAAAAGAACCAGATCGTTGATTGTTCGGATGCCGAAGCCCTAGCAGCCTTTAAACACAGCATCCGCGATGAATGGCTCGCCCGCCACCTCGGCCAAGAGAAGCCAAAGTCCATGGCGGCCCTCATGGCACTCATGACCCGCTTTTGTGCGGGCGAGGATAGTTGGTTGTACCTTAGCAAAAACAATGCAAGCGACGCCGGCACCCCTGAAGCTAAAAATAGCAACGACAAGTCTCGACGCAACAGATACAAGCGTGAAAAAACAATGACAACACCGAGGATACGGTGGTCAATGTAGGATTCAGTGGCTCTAAGACCAGTCAGCGGAAGAAGCCATTCAAAAAGAACAATTCGGGCCCATCTATCCTGGACCGCATACTTGATCGTCCGTGCCAGATTCATGGCACCCTGATACATCTCCAACGTATCTATAATTTTTGATTGTTCCATGCTATTATATTATCTGTTTTGTATGTTAATGGGCTTTATTTTACACTTTTATATTATTTTTGGGACTAACCTATTAACCGGAGGCCCAGCCCAAATTGATGTTTTTTTTCCTATTTCAGTGTTTCGCAGAAAAGGAATATCAAACGGAGTCCAAACGGAATGAAACCTTCGGGAGCGTGATTTTTGGAACAAACGTGATCTAGAGTACTTGGAGTTGACGTCAAGCAATCAACGAGGCGGCCACGATGCAGGGGGGCGCGCCTACCCCCCTGGGCGTGCCCTCCTCGCTCGTGGCTCAACCGACCTACTTCTTCCTCCTATATATGTTCACATACCCCGAAAACATCCAGGAGCACCACGAAACCCTATTTCCACCACCGCAACCTTCTGTACCCAAGAGATCCCATCTTGGGGCCTTTTTCGGAGCTCCTCCGAAGGGGGCATTGATCACGGAGGGCCTCTACATCAACTCCATGGCCCCTTCGGGGTCCATAGTTATTAGCTAGATGGCTTCTTCTCTCTCTTTGGATCTCAATACAAAGTTCTCCTCGATTCTCTTGGAGATTGTAGGATCGAAAGTATGTCTAGAGGGGGGGGGGTGATTAGACTACTTGACCAAATAAAAACTTATCCTTTTCCCAATTTTAGTTCTTGGCAGATTTTAGCAACTTTAGACAAGTCAAGCAATCTTAACACAATCCAAGCAAGCATGCAAAGAGTATATGACCAGTGGAAAGTAAAGCTTGCAACTTGCAAGAATGTAAAGGGAAGGGTTTGGAGGGTTCAAACGCAATAGGAGACACGGATGTTTTTGTCGTGGTTCCGATAGGTGATGCTATCGTAACATCCACGTTGATGGAGACTTCAACCCACGAAGGGTAACGGCTGCGCGAGTCCATGGAGGGCTCCACCCACGAAGGGTCCACGAAGAAGCAACCTTGTCTATCCCACCATGGCCGTCGCCCACGAAGGACTTGCCTCACTAGCGGTAGATCTTCATGAAGTAGGTGATCTCCTTGCCCTTACAAACTCCTTGGTTCAACTCCACAATCTAGTCGGAGGCTCCCAAGTGACACCTAGCCAATCTAGGAGACACCACTCTCCAAGAAGTAACAAATGGTGTGTTGATGATGAACTCCTTGCTCTTGTGCTTCAAATGATAGTCTCCCCAACACTCAACTCTCTCTCACAGGATATGGATTTGGTGGAAATAAGATTTGAGTGGAAAGCAACTTGGGGAAGGCTAGAGATCAAGATTCATATGGTAAGAATGGAATATCTTGGCCTCAACACAAGTGTAGGTGGTTCTCTCTCAGAAAAAGTAAGTTGGAAGTGTAGGTTTGTTCTGATGGCTCTCTCCACGAATGAAGAGGAGGTGGAGGGGTATATATAGCCTCCACACAAAATCTAACCATTACACACAACTTGCCACGGGACCGAATTGATAAACTCGGTCGAACAAATTCAGCAAATCTAGTGACCGTTAGGATTTTCAGTGGGACCGACATGCAACTTGGTAGGACCAATATGGTTAGGGTTAGGGCATAATGTAATCTCGGTGAGACCGTTTACACAAACTCGGTGAGACCGATTTTGGTAATAAGTTAACCAGAGAGTTGGTCAGGTAAACTCGATGGGACCGATTCTCTCATTTCAGTGTGACCGAAATGTTACGAAAGGGAAATAGAGAGTTTACATTGCAATCTCGGTGGGACCGATCGCTCATCTCGGTGGGACCAAAACATTACGAAGGGAAACGGAGAGATTACAATACCATCTCAGTGAGACCGAGATCCCTATCGGTGAGACCAATTTGCCTAGGGTTTGTGGCAGTGGCTATGACATTTGAACTCGGTGCCGCCGGATGGAAAGAATCGGTGGGGCCGAGTTTGACTTTTGGTTTAGGTCATATGTGGATGTGAGAAATTAGTTGAGGGCTTTGGAGCATATCACTAAGCATTTTGAGCAAGAGCCTCATTAAGCAACACCTCATCCCTCCTTGATAGTATTGGCTTTTCCTATAGACTCAATGTGATCTTGGATCACTAAACTAGAAAATGTAGAGTCTTGAGCTTTGAGCTTGAGCCAATCCTTTTGTCCTTATCATTTTGAGGGGTCCACTTTTCTCATCCATGCCATGACAATCATTGAGCTTTCCTGAGATATTAATCTTGAAATAGCATTAGCTCAATGAGCTATATGTTGTTAGGAATTACCAAAACCACCTAGGGATAGTTGCACTTTCAGATATCTATTCGATGTAATCTTCTTTTGTGGTGTGTTTGTCGAGATCCGATGAATTGTGGGTTTATGATCAAGATTATCTATGAACAATATTTGAATCTTCTCTGAATTCTTTAATGTATGATTGGTTATCTTTGCAAGTCTCTTCGATTTTTCAGTTTGGTTGGGCCTACTAGATTGATCTTTCTTGCAATGGGAGAAGTGCTTAGCTTTGGGTTCAATCTTGCGGTGCTCGATCCCAGTGACAGAAAGGGAAACGACATGTATTGTATTGTTGCCATCGAGGATAAAAAGATGGGGTTCATATCATATTGCATGAGTTTATCCCTCTACATCATGTCATCTTCCTTAAAGCGTTACTCTGTTCTTATGAACTTAATACTCTAGATGCATGCTGGATAGCGGTCGATGTGTGGAGTAATAGTAGTAGATGCAGGCAGGAGTCGGTCTACTTGTCACAGACGTGATGCCTATATACATGATCATACCTAGATATTCTCATAATTATTCGCTTTTCTATCAATTGCTCGACAGTAATTTGTTCACCCATCGTAATACTTATGCTATCTCGAGAGAAGCCACTAGTTAAACCTATGCCCCCTGGGTCTATTCTCCATCATACAAGTTTCCAATCTATTTTATTTTGCAATCTTACTTTCAATCTATATCATAAAAATACAAAAAATATTTATCTCACTCTTGCAAGTGGTCGTGAAGGGATTGACAACCCCTTTATCGCGTTGGTTGCGAGGTTCTTATTTGTTTGTGTAGGTACGAGGTGACTCGCGCGTGGTCTCCTACTGGATTTATACCTTGGTTCTCAAAAACTCAGGGAAATACTTACGTTGCTTTGCTGCATCACCCTTTCCTCTTCAAGGGAAAACCAACGCATGCTTTAGAGGTAGCAAGAAGGATTTCTGGTGCCGTTGTCGGGGAGATCTACGCCAAGTTAAGACATACCAAGTACCCATCACAACTCTTATCCTTAGCATTACATTATTTGCCATTTGCCTCTCGTTTTCCTGTCCCCCACTTCACCCTTGCCGTTTTATTCGCCCTCTTTTCCTTTCTCCCTCTCTTTTCCGCTCGCCTATTTTTCGCTTTCCTCTGGTTGCTTGTTGCCCTTATGGCTTTACCAAAAGTAGTTGATCCTCACCTTAGAAGGTTGGAAGAAATCGAAAACAATGTTAGAAGTTTTATGTCCTTGCAGTTTGAGCATAATAATTCCTTTAGAAACGAGCTTAAATAACAAAAAAGTTTTATCAATTTCATGAATAAAGAGCTCGATGATATGTCTAAGGAATTTTATGGTTTGAAATCTCAGCTTGCTCATCTTGAAAAGTTAATTGCTGAAATCTCGGATAAGCAGGCCACCTTAGTTAATAAGATGCCCACTAAACCGAAAAGTTTTTATAAGAGTAAAGATGAAGATCTAAAAGTAATTGATGTGTCCCCTATTTAATCCTTGTTTTGCAATATGAATCTTGATAATGATGGGACTGGAGATGAGTCAACTTTAGTTAGAAGGCGTCCCAAAAATTCGGAGTTTTTAGATCTTGATGCAGAAATTGGTAAAAGTGGGATTGAAGAGGTTAAATTGTGATAATTGCTCTTTGATAGATTGTATTTCCTTGTTGCAATCCATGCTAAATTCTCCTCATGCTTATAGTCAAAATAAAGCTTTTACTAAAAATATCGTTGATGCTTTGATGCAATCTTATGAAGAAAAACTTGAGTTGGAAGTTTCTATCCCTAGAAAACTTTATGATGAGTGGGAACCTACAATTAAAATTAAAATTAAAGATCATGAATGCTATGCTTTGTGTGATTTGGGTGCTAGTGTTTCCATGATTCCAAAAACTTTGTGTGATTTGCTAGGTTTCCGTGAATTTGATGATTGTTCTTTAAACTTGCACCTTGCGGATTCCACTATTAAGAAACCTATGATAAGAATTAATGATGTTCTTATTGTTTCAAATAGGAATCATTTGCCCTTAGATTTCATTATTCTTGATATAGATTGCAATCCTTCATCTCCTATTATTCTTGGCAGACCATTCCTTAGAACGATTGGTGCAATTATTGATATGAAGGAAGGGAATATTAGATTCCAATTTCAGTTAAGGAAAGGCATGGAACACTTCCCTAGAAATAAGATTAAATTACCATATGAATCTATTATGAGAGCCACTTATGGATTGCGTACCAACGATGGCAATACCTAGATCTATCCTCGCTTTGATGCCTAGCTAGGGGCGTTAAACGATAGCGCTTGTTAGGAGGCAACCCAATTTAATTTTTATTCCTTTATTTTTGTTTCTATTTAGTAATAAATAATTTATCTAGCCTCTGTTTTGGTTGTGTTTTTTGTGTTTAATTAGTGTTTGTGCCAAGTAGAACCGTTGGGAAGACTTGGGGAAAGTCTTTTTGATCTTGCTGTAAAAAACAGAAACTTTAGCGCTCACGAGATTTGCTGACATTTTTTATTGGAGAGTGATATTTAGTTAATTATTTTTTAAGATGATTAATAGATAAATTCCTCACTTCCAGAAATTTAGTTTAGAATTTTTGGGGTTCCAGAAGTATTCCAAACCTACATATTACTACAGACTGTTCTGTTTTTGACAGATTCTGTTTTTCGTGTGTTGTTTGCTTATTTTGATGAATCTATGGCTAGTAATAGAGTTTATGAACCATAGAAAAGTTGGAATACAGTAGGTTTAACACCAATATAAATAAAGAATGAGTTTATTACAGTACATTGAAGTGGTGTTTTGTTTTCTTTTACTAACGAAGCTCACGAAGATTTTCTTTTAAGTTTTGTGTTGTGAAGTTTTCAAGTTTTGGGTAAAGATTTGATGGATTATGGAACAAGGAGTGGTAACAGACTAAGATTGGGGATTCCCAAGGCACCCCAAGGTAAAATCCAAGGACACCAAAAATCCTAGGCTTGGGGATGCCCCGGAAGGCATCCCCTCTTTCGTCTTCGTCCATCGGTAACTTTACTTGGAGCTATATTTTTATTCGCCACATGATATGTGTTTTGCTTGGAGTGTCTTGTATGATTTGAGTCTTTGCTTTTTAGTTTACCACAATCATCCTTGTTGTACACACCTTATGGGAGAGACACACATGAATTGGAATTTATTAGAATACTCTATGTGCTTCACTTATATCTTTTGAGATGGATAATTTTTGCTCTAGTGCTTCGCTTATATCATTTAGAGCACGGCGGTGGTTCTATTTTATAGAAATAATTGATCTCTCATTCTTAACTTATATCATTTTGAGATTCCTTTAGAACAGCATGGTAATTCACTTTGGTTATAAATTTTAAATGCTAAGAGAAGTTGGATGCTTGATAGATTATTTTGAGATATAAAGGTGGTAATATTAGAGGTGTGCTAGTTGAGTAATTGTGAAATTGATGAATACTTGTGTTGAAGTTGGCAAGTCCTGTAGCATGCACGTATGGTAAATGTTATGTGACAAATTTGAAGCATGGGGTGTTCTTTGATTACTGTTCTTATGAGTGGCGGTCGGGGACGAACGATGGTCTTTTCCTACCAATCTATCCCCCTAGGAGCATGCGTGTAGTGCTTGGTTTTGATGACTTGTAGATTTTTGCAATAAGTATGTGAGTTCTTTATGACTAATGTTCAGTCCATGGATTATAAACACTCTCACCCTTCCATCATTGCTAGCCTCTTTGGTACCGTGCATTGCTCTTTCTCACCTTGAGAGTTGGTGCAAATTTCGCCGGTGCATCCAAACCCCATGATATGATACGCTCTATCACACATAAGCCTCTTATATCTTCCTCAAAACAGCCACCATACCTACCTATTATGGCATTTCCATAGCCATTCCGAGATATATTGCCATGCAACTTTTCACCGTTCTATTTATTATGACACGCATCATCATTGTCATATTGCTTTGCATGATCATGTAGTTGACATCGTATTTGTGGCAAAGCCACCATGCTTAATTTTTCATACATGTCATTCTTGATTCTTCGCAATCCCGGTACACCGCTGGAGGCATTCACATAGAGTCATATTTTGTTCTAAGTATCGAGTTGTAAGAAAATAAAAGTGTGATGATCATCATTTGAGCATTGTCCCATGTGAGGAAAGGATGCTGGAGACTATGATTCCACCACAAGTCGGGATGAGACTCCAGACGAGAAAAGAGGCCAAAAAAAAGAAAGAAGGCCCAAATAAAAAAAGAATGAGAGAAAAAGAGAGAAGGGACAATGTTACTATCCTTTTTCCACACTTGTGCTTCAAAGTAGCACCATGATCTTTAGTATAGAGAGTCTCTTATTTTGTCACTTTCATATACTAGTGGGAATTTTTCATTATAGAACTTGGCTTGTATATTCCAATGATGGGCTTCCTCAAATGCCCTAGGTCTTCGTGAGCAAGCGAATTGGATGCACACCCACTTAGTTTCTTTGATGACCTTTCATATATTTATAGCACTATTGCATCCGTTGCATGGCAATCCCTAATCCTTGCATTGACATCAATTGGTGGGCATCTCCATAGCCCATTGATTAGCCACGTCAATGTGAGACTTTCTCCCTTTTTGTCTTCTCACACAACCTCAATCATCACATTCTATTCCACCCATAGTGCTATGTCCATGGCTCGCGCTCATATATTGCATAAAAGTTGAAAGAGTTTGAAAAGGCTAAGTATGAAACAATTGCTTGGCTTGTCATCGGGGTTGTGCATGATGAGAGCATTTTGTGTGATGAAAATGAAGCATGGCCAAACTATATGACTTTGTAGGGATAAGTTTTCTTTGGCTATGGTATTTTGATAAGACATAATTGCTTGATTAGCATACTTGGAGTATTACTATTTTTATGTCAACAATAAACTTTTATCTTGAATCTTTCGGATCTGAACATTCATGCCACAATAGAGAAAAATACATTGAAGAATATTCTAGAAAGCATTCCACATCAAAAATTATGTTTTTATCATTTAATTACTCGAGGACGAGCATGAATTAAGCTTGGGGATGCTGATACGTCTCCAACGTGTCTATAATTTTTGATTGTTCCATGCTATTACATTATCTGTTTTGGATGTTAATGGGCTATATTTTACACTTTTATATTATTTTTGGGACTAACCTATTAACCGGAGGCCCAGCCCAAATTGCTGTTTTTTGCCTATTTCAGTGTTTCGCAGAAAAGGAATATCAAACGGAGTCCAAACGTAATGAAACCTTCAAGAGCGTGATTTTTGGAACAAACGTGATCCAGAGGACTTGGAGTGGACGTCAAGCAATCAACGAGGCGGCCACACGACAGGGAGGCAAGCCTACCCCCAGGGCGCGCCCTCCCCCCTCGTGGGCCCCTCGTAGCTCAACCGACCTACTTCTTCCTCCTATATATGTTCACATACCCCGAAAACATCCAGGAGCACCACGAAACCCTATTTCCACCACCGCAACCTTCTGTACCCAAGAGGTCCCATCTTCGGGCCTTTTCCGGAGCTCCGCCAGGGGGAGCACTGATCACGGAGGGCCTCTACATCAACTCCATGGCCCCTCCGATGATGTGTGAGTAGTTTACCTCAGACCTTCGGGTCCATAGTTATTAGCTAGATGACTTCTTCTCTCTCTCTTTGGATCTCAATACAAAGTTCTCCTCGATTCTCTTGGAGATCTATTCGATGTAATCTTCTTTTGCGGTGTGTTTGTCGAGATCCGATGAATTGTGGGTTTATGATCAAGATTATCTATGAACAATATTTGAATCTTCTCTGAGTTCTTTAATGTATGATTGGTTATCTTTGCAAGTCTCTTCAAATTTTTAGTTTGGTTTAGCCTACTAGATTGATCTTTCTTGCAATGGGAGAAGTGCTTAGCTTTGGGTTCAATCTTGCGGTGCTCGATCCTAGTGACAGAAAGGGAAACGACATGTATTGTATTGTTTCCATCAAGGATAAAAAGATGGGGTTTATATCATATTGCATGAGTTTATCCCTCTACATCATGTCATCTTGCTTAAGGCGTTACTCTGTTCTTATGAACTTAATACTCTAGATGCATGCTGGATAGCGGTCGATGTGTGGAGTAATAGTAGTAGATGCAGGCAGGAGTCGGTCTACTTGTCACAGACGTGATGCCTATATACATGATCATACCTAGATATTCTCATAATTATTCGCTTTTCTATCAATTGCTCGACAGTAATTTGTTCACCCACCGTAGAATACTTATGCTCTTGAGAGAAGCCACTAGTGAAACCTATGGCCCCCGAGTCTATTCTCCATCATACAAGTTTCCAATCTATTTTATTTTGCAATCTTTACTTTCAATCTATATCATAAAAATACCAAAAATATTTATCTTATTATTATTATATCTATCAGATATCACTCTTGCAAGTGGGCGTGAAGGGATTAACAACCCCTTTATCGCGTTGGTTGCGAGGTTCTTATTTGTTTGTGTAGGTACGAGGTGACTTGCGCGTGGTCTCCTACTGGATTGATACCTTGGTTCTCAAAAACTCAGGGAAATACTTACGCTGCTTTGCTGCAACACCCTTTCCTCTTCAAGGGAAAACCAACGCATGATCAAGAGGTAGCACACCCCAAACAAACCACCCAATCATACCAATAGAGATTGTTGGGTTTTCAAACAGGCCAGCAAGTTAAATGCTGAAAGCAAGGATAAGGAATCACAAAGCGAAGACGACGACGAGGAGCTCCGGCCGCGAACACAGGGGGACAAAAGAAGTTTCTCCCTCAGGTCAAAACGGCGAACATGATATACGCTACACACATCCCCCAGAGGGAGCGCAAGTGCGTGCTCAGGGACGTCTACACGATAGAGCCAGTCGCCCCAAAATTTAATCCATGGTCGTCATGCCCGATCACTTTTGATCGTCAGGATCATCCGACCAGTATCCGTCACGGCGGTTCAGCCGCACTGGTCCTGGACCCAATAATTGATGGGTTCCACCTGACGCGAGTCCTGATGGACGGTGGCAGCAGCCTCAACTTGCTCTATCAGGATACAATGCGCAAAATGGGCATTAACCCATCACGGATCAAGCCCACAAAGACTACCTTTAAAGGAGTCATACCGGGCATAGAGGCCCACTGTACGGGCTGAATCACACTAGAGGTTGTCTTCGGATCCCTGGACAACTTATGAAGCGAGGAGTTAATCTTCGATATCGTCCCCTTTCGCAGCGGCTACCACGCACTGCTCGGACGAACCGCATTTGCTCGATTCAACGCGGTGCCACACTACGCTTATCTCAAGCTCAAGATGCCCGGACCACGCGGCGTCATAATAGTTAATGGAAACTCGGAACGCTCCCTCTGCACTGAGGAGCATACCGCTGCCTTAGCGGCAGAGGTACACGGCGGCCTTTTCAAGCAGAACCTCAGTTCGGCGGCCGATCCCCCGGACACTATCAAGAGAGTCCGAACCATTTTGCAGCAGGACATCTCGGCTCGTCAAGAGCTCGACTAGCAATTTGGCCTCCATCGCAGTCCTGACCAAGTGGTGGCAATTGTACCGTGCGTACATAATTACGCACTAAAAGTACCATGGACACGGATGGAGGCTTAACCAGCTTGTGATCCGCAATACGGCTCGACCACCCCGGACACACATACTTTCACTATTTCCACTTTTTATTTTTTTCTTTTTCACAGGCCTTTCCTGACGGCTTGACCATCGATTCTTTTCGAAGGATAAAAACACCAAGATGACAAGAAGCTTGGACGTACTGGGGAATCTTCAGGTGGTTTCTTTAACGATCCCTTTACCTGCTTTCAGGACCTACACGCAGCTCCCCTTGGTTAAGGCATTGTCAATAGCCTTCTGCCATTGCACTACTTGTATAAATGCGCTTTAACGCTCCAATGAAATTATAATAGAAACAATTTGCAGCCCAAATTTTACGGCTCTAGATTACTACTTGTTCTTCCTTTTCTTCCTTTTTGTCTTTTCTTTTCTGGTAACTCTATCAGATAACACCCGTACACTCTGGTGCGTTTCATTTTTCCAGGGGCTTCATAGCGCCCCACAACATGGCAACAAAAGTCCGAACACTTTTACAGTACAGTTCGACACCCTGAATTTAGCACTATATGCATTGGCTCCGAATCATGTCTTTGGTCAATAGTTGGGTTGCCTGGCTCCTGTGCTTACTACCTTACATTTCGCTGTATCGGCTAGGGTAGTAAAGGGAGAACTACTGCGATTGTGCCCTGGCTTACCCAGGTGAGCACCTCGGTAGAGAAAGCCGAAAACTGACTTTCATGTTGCGGCGAGATCCGGTCAGCTCTTCGGAGGTCTCAAATCCTTAGAGATTTTTTCCGCATTACGCAAGGGATTGGTACTTAACCGATCAAGTGTTCACAGCATCCTAGTCCGGATACTAGGGGCTGCGCCTATATTTCTATTGTCAAACTCCTATGGCTAAGTGAGGGTGCTAAAGCCGCATAGTCCGATTGCCTGGTTCATCGCGCTAAACACCTCCTTCAAGGACCAAACAATTGGATCAAGAGTGTTTAGATTACATCCCGAACAACCCCGTATTTCCTACGTGGGGCAGAAATTTCACATAACACGGCCGCACAGGAGGAGAAATTCTTCAAATAGCAAACCATTATATTACATAACGATTTTGTTTGATCATACAAGGCAAAGACAACATGAATGTATTCATTCGAAAATAATGTCTTGCGCACATTGTGTTGCTACAATGCGAGACCCCTCCACGACATCTGCAAAATACCGCTCGGGCGTGTGCTGCTCCTTGCCTTCTTGCATCCCCTCGGTCGTCAGCTTGATGGCGTCCATCTTTGCCCACCACACCTTGATGCAGGCGAAGGCCATGCACACACCTTCAATGCAGGCCGATCGCTTGATGACGTCTAGCCGAGGACAGGCATTCACCAACTACTTCACGAGCCCGAAGTAGCTGCCGGGCATAGCTTCGGCAGGCCACAGCTAGATTATCAAATCCTTCATGGCCAGTTCGGCCACCGTATGCAGCTCAACCGACTGTTTTAGCTGATCGGTGAAGGGCATGGGATGCTCTGGCGCAAGGTACTGCGACCAGAACAGCTTCTCCGTCAAGCTCCCTTCTTTGGCTCGGAAGAATTCCGCAGCGTCGGACACACTGCACGGCAGATCTGCAGACGCCCCTGGAGCACTCCGAATCTGGGTTAGTAAGAAATACTTCTCCTTCACATACTTGCTTTGCATACTAAATGCCTTACCCGCCGCGATCTTCTTGGCCTCTTGGATCTCCTGGAGGGCACCCTGGGCTTCAACCCGGGCTGCTTCCGTGCTTTGATGAGCCTTGGCGAGTTTGGTCTCTCGAGCCGAAACATCGCCCTCCAAGGTCTCATACTTTTTCACAGCGTCCTGGAGCTCTTGTTGGACCTCATTTAGCCGGGCCTTAAGCTTCTTACGAGCGGCCTGCTCCTTGACAGCTTTCCCCTCGGCTTCGGCCAGGGCCTTTTTAAGGGCGTCGACCTCGATCATTGCCCCTACACATAGCATGACACTACGGTCAATATACATCATTTATTATTTCCGAATGTATAGCGCGTCACATACCTTGCTGGTCTTCCAGCTGCTTCCTCGCTTGGTCGAGCTCCTCCTCGACCCGCTCTAGTCTCTGCTTCAGGTCGGAGACTTCGGCAGTGTGTGAGGTCGCGGCCAGCAACAAAGCCTGCTTATTCACATTAGACACAGTTTAGTTAGTTTCCCACGACATTTAATTGATCCTCTGTCCGGCTTTTCTTTCCGAACACTGGACAGTGTTTCAGGGGGTACTGTCTATATTGGGATTTCCCTGTGATGCTACTTACCTCAAAACCTGTAAGTAGGCCGCTACAGGCTTCGGTCAGTCCGCTCTTGATGGACTGAACCTTCTCAATCACCGTACCCATAAGGATATGGTGTTCTTCCACAATGGAAGCGCCTCGTAGCGCTTCCAGTAGATTATCCGGTGCCTCTGGTTGGACAGAGGTCACCGGTGGAACAGGCCCACCCCGTTCTTTCGAAGGAGGTTGTTCGTCGGATTTTGGAGCTGCATGGGTCTCCGGAATCGTATTCGGCTGGGGGCCGAACTGATCAAGGTCTCCATTCGCCATGGGGATCTGCTCCCCCATATGTCCGGAAGCTGAGGTATTGCCTCCTGGTGCCACCATGACGGCCTCCCGAAGCTCTCCCTGGCCTGAGAAGGTCCTTTGGGATAGCACCTCATCATCTCCCTTGGCCTTGGGAGAGTAAGCGGCCGGCGGTGTCTCGCTGGCCATTGCCTTCGAATCCAACGAGCCTCTTGATGAGGATCACTGGGAGCTGTCATGGGCCCGACTACAATAACAAGATTAACCATATTAATACCATAGAGTGGAGAGACTGGATAAATAGACGAGTGCGGGTTCTTAGTACTCACGATGCGGCCAGGGGCTTGGTCCGGGGGCTTCGCTCCCAGCTGCCGTCGACATCCCACGCGGAGTTATCCACAAGGGGGCCTTTCCCCCTCTTGGGCGCCCCTGCCTCCAGATTTGTGGAGGCTGCCCTCTTCTTCCTCCCCCATCAAGGGGAGAGTCACTCTCCTCCTCCTCCTCCTCCTCATCGTCGTTGTCTTCGGCGGTGGAGGAGTGGGTCTTGTCTTCGGACGTCACGTCCGAAGTGCCCTTGCGGCGGGGGCCACTCCGGACCCCCTTGGCCTTCTTCTCCGGCACAGTATAGGGCGCCGGCACCAGCATCTTCGCCAGGCGCGGGATGATTGGTTCCTCGGGTAGCGGAGCCGGACACCGAATCCGCTTCGCCCTCTCCATCCATTCCTGAAGAAGCAATGATAATAAAAGTTCGGATATCCTCCTTGAAACAAGAAAGTAGAGGATGTGTTAAAGGCTTACCTCATTGGCGGGGTGGGTAATGTCGTGCCGGCGATCCGAATCTATGGCTGGCGACGTCTCGTTCCCTTTGAAGAGCAACTTCCAGGCGTCTTCGTGAGTGGTTCCGAAGAGCCTTTTCAGAGTTTGGTGCTTCTTCGGATTGAACTCCCATAAAGGGCGGCTTCGGCTTTGGCAGGGGAGGATCCGGCGAACCAGTATCACTTGGATTACGTCGACGAGCTTAATATTCTTATCCACCATGCTTTGAATGCGCGTTTGTAGTGCTATTAGCTCGTCTGATGAAGACCAATTCAGGTTCTTCTCAATCCAGGAGGTGAGCCGCATTGGCGCTCCAGAGTTGAATTCAGCAGCCGCGGCCCAGGTGGCACCGCGGGGTTCTGTGATGTAGAACCACAATTTCGGCCATTCCTTGACAGTCTCCACGAAAGTGCCTTTTGGACAGGATACATTGGTCAGCTTGCTCACCATGGCGCCTCCGCACTCAGTGTGCTGGCCATCCACCACCTTCCACTTCACGTTGAAGACCTTGAGCCACAACCTGAAGTGGGGTTGGATGCGGAGGAAGGCCTCACACACGACAATGAACGCCGAGATGTTGAGGAAGGAGTTCAGGGCTAGATCGTGGAAGTCTAGCCCGTAATAGAACATCAGCCCGCGAACGAAAGGGTGGAGTGGAAACCCTAGCCCGCGGATGAAATGAGGGATAAATACCACCCTCTCGTTGGGCTTCGGTGTAGAGACGACTTGTCCCTTAGCTGGAAGACGGTGGGCGATTTCCCTCGCCAGATACCCTGCCGCCCGAAGCTCGGTAATGTCCTTCTCCTTGACGGAGGAGGCCATCCACTTGCCTTGAACACCGGATCCGGACATGGTTGAGTGCTTGCTCGAGTGGGGAAAAGATGAGAACTTGGGCGCTAGAGCTCAAGAGTGGAAGGGCAGAGGAAGAGAGAAGGCGTGGGAGAAGAAGGGGATACTTATCCCCTTATAAAGGCAGTGAATATCGAACGCCTCCCCACTCGCCCTAAAACTCGCCTATTCCCAAGGGTTGTGTAAACAACACGGTTGGATTACCGATGCCCGTATTGATGAGAATCCCGCAATAAGGGTACACGATCTCTGCTTTGACAAGACGTGCCAATGGAAATCGCATCTCGAAACACGGAACGACAGACAAAAATGGTTTGATATAATGACCAGACAGACATGATGTCATCTTGCAAAAAGTTGTTAGCAGATGGGACTCGTGAAATATTATATTCTCTGCAGTCATGTGTGGTACTTGTGTTGCAGATCCAGACACATTCATTTTATCCGAAGACTATCTTGGAGTATTCGGAAAGGGGAACCCGCCTTGCAATACCAAAGACAATCTGCGCGCCGGACACCTCGTCATTAAAGCCTGGTTCAGGGGCTACTGAGGGAGTCCTGGACTAAGGGGTCCTCGGGTGTGTGACCTACTGGATATGGGCCGGACTGATGGGCCGTAAAGATACAAAGACCGAAGACTCTACTTGTGTCCGGATGGGACTCTCCTTGGCGTGGAAGGCAAGCTTGGCGACCAAATATGAAGATTCCTTTCTCTGTAACCGACCTTGTGTAACCCTAGATCCCTCCTGTGTCTATATAAACCAGAGGGCTAGGTCCGTAGATAGATCCTCATAATCATAGTCAGGGTAGACTTTTAGGGTTTAGCCATTACGATCTCGTGGTAGATCAACTCTTGTAATACTCATATTCATCAAGATCAATCAAGCAGGAAGTAGGGTATTACCTCCATAGAGAGGGCCCAAACCCGGGTAAACATTGTGTTCCCCGTCTCCTGTTACCATCGATCCTAGACGCACAGTTCGGGACCCCCTACCCGATATCCGCCGGTCTTGACACCGACAGGTGGAATGTACTTTTCTTTCTCTCCGGGTTTCCTCAGAAAGTATCTCACTATCTCTTCGTCATAAATTATGAAAGTCACCTCCCCCTTGGCACAATCCAAAGTTGTGCCTGCAGTATTCAAAAATGGTCTCCCGAGAATAATAGATAATTTTTAATCTTCATGCATATCAAGTATAATAAAGCCAGTAAGAGTAACGTGTCCATCCAATCTCAACAGCACGTCTTTAACTACTCCTATTGGCATTTTAGTAGACTTGTCAGCCATCTGCAATGTTACTGCCATCGAGATATGATGAGTGACATTTTTACACTCATTTCAACCTTGTTTAAACAAAGATATTTCATTAAAAGAGAGATATTCGCTCCAATATTGCCACGAATGACTAATGAATGGAAAGTATTTCACAAATCCTCTCTTTGATATTTTTTCTATAGGAAATGGGCTAAAATGGGAAGATATCACATGGGAGAAAGGAACGGAAGGAAAATGGAGAAGAAACAAGTCACTAGGAGGCGTCAGAAAGCCACCGGGACTAAAGACGGTATTCCATGCGAGTGCACACACTCGCATCAGCGGTTGTTTGGCATGGAAACCGAGGCAGGTCATCCACCTGAATAACTTTTATTAAGGGGACCCCGTTGAAATGTCAACAGAATGATAGAAGGAAGAGCGTCAAGCACAACTAGAAACTGTTCATCATCATCTTCATCCACAAACCCTAGTCGCCGCCATTTTCACCTCCATAGCCATCTCCACCACCATAGTTCTCTCTCATCTAGTTTCATAGCCATCCCGAGATATATTGCCATGCAACTTCCACCGTTACTTTTCATATGACTTGAGAAATCATCATCATATTGCTTTGCATGATCGTTAACATGATACTTTGTGGCAAACCTGTCGTTCATCATTACAATACATGTTAGGCTAGATCATTACACATCCTGGTAAACTGCCAGAGGCATTCATTTTCAGTCATCATGTTGTCCTGTGTTTCTGGTTGTAAGTAAAAAGTGTGTGATGACCATAATTATTAGAGTGTAGCCCTACCTGTGAGGAAATGGATTGGAGGAGACTTAAGTGCGGGCGACTGCTATAAAAATAGTTTTTGACCCCCTTTCCGTGACGGAGTTTTAAACCGTCGCCTTGCCTGTGTGTGCCATAGGGGGGGGTCCTTCTCACACGACCTAGAAACCATCGGGGATAGGCCATCCGTTCAAGCACGCGGGGCAAGAGGAGCTCGTGTGCGAGCGGATGAGCCATCACACATATTTATACATGCCCAATCGTTTTTGTTCGTAAGTACATCCCACATGGTGAATCCAAGATATACGTTTCCATTCATATGTACATCCCACACAGTCAATCCAAGAAATACATTTCCGTTTGTATGTACATCCCACACGGTGAGTCCCAAACAAACCTTTCTATTTGCATGCACATCACACACAATTTTCCCCATCAAATCTTCTATGATAGGGTTGCCATTGCAGACGATATTAATAATTTTATCGTTTGCAGTATTGAATGCATCACGCATGGTGCCTAGAAGAAACTGTGTGGTATAGACTGTCCATCACATACACTTTTTATGTGGAAAATGTTTGCTCAAGGTGGCCTAACGCAAACAGTTTTCCAAAGAAAGTCGTGGGTGATTGTTTGTTGATCCAACATGTTTACTTCCTAGAAACTATGTGGGTTGTCTAAGGTCATCGCCCACTGTGTTGTCTCAATAACTGTTTGCAATAAAAAACCCAATAAATAGGCTAATAGCCTGTTATGATTAATCCACTTAGTAATCAAATTGACATTTCATATTAAGAACACAATATATTTCATTTTCATATCAAACCAGGATTTTATATTTGAAATACAACAAAGTACAACATCATATAACCTCAGCACTCAGTTACACCATATAGGCATATAGTTAGCTACCCGGCCCATTCCACAACCCTACCAGCACCAAGTTTCACATGCAAAATCTATAACCTTTGGAAATTAGCATCATACACGGTAGATAGACAGATGAATCTCATCTGGAAAACTATCGAAGCGGAAGGGGAATATTGAGCCTTCAATGATTTTGAAGGTCCTTGCAACTTTAGGCCAGTGCCTGTGGATGATTGACCATCCATCCTTCATCCTCTTGAAGAAGACTTCAATATTGTACTATGGGTGTTGTATGAATACCTTCCTCGCCTCTTGACCATACATGTGGTTTGAGAGGTAATCATTACGGAACTACTTTGGAAAGGCCTGAAAACAAAGAGATGCATGAATATATTCTCTAAATTTTGAAATGGCAGAAAGGAATAGAAAAGACAACTTATAAGAGTTAGTACCATCTTGTAGTTCACTAATGTCTTCTTCACTGTGCAGACAAAGATATTGTTGTTTTCCGTCGCAAGTTTCTTTCTAAGTTTCTTGACTTGACTGATATTCATGGACATCTCATTTCCCCATATGCAAATGGGTCGAATAGTGGGTCAAAGCCTCTGACAGCCAGACCTACATGTGCAAGATCAAATTGTTAAAAACCTAAATATTAGAATGGTTCCTGCAATTGCATAATAATGTGCTATTAGACAAAGGACCATGCATGTGCAAACCTCGATGGTACACCTCGGTGCCTCCCATTGTTTCCCTGCAACACATATAAGGTAGTTATTGATCAGGTTAAGTGAGGGTTGGCATACTATTAGTAAAATGTGTTGATGAAAAATAAACACATTAATTCGAGCCACATGGAAAAGCCATTTATCCAAATCAAGCATGCTTAAAAACTAGGAAATTAGCAATTGTATATGTTTCTCATGTATTTAGTACAACCAAATTCGATTTATTTCTCACGTGCATAACAATACAAAATTTTACCCGCAACAATTGAACATCGCATTGCAGAATTGAACCAAACAGTTAACTAAACACCACAACAAATGAACCAAACATTAGCTGAGCACCACATTGCACAATATAACATACTACAAGATCTGACAGTTAACCAAACCAAGCATGCTTAACAACTTGGAAATGTAGCAATTGTATTTGTTTCTCATGTATTTAGTACAACCAAATTCGATTTATTCCTCACATGGCAGAATTGAATGTTGTGGAAGCAATCATACCATAGGCTAGCTTCCAGGGTTTAGCCTCCTTGATCTCGTGGTAGATCTACTCTTGTACTACCCATATCATCAATATTAATCAAGCAGGAGTAGGGTATTACCTCCATCAAGAGGGCCCGAACCTGGGTAAAAAACATCGTGTCCCTTGTCTCCTGTTACCATCCGGCCTAGACGCACAGTTCGGGACCCCCTACCTGAGATCCGCTGGTTTTGACACTGACATTGGTGCTTTCATTGAGAGTTCCTCTGTGCCGTCACAATCAGGAAGGATGCCTTCTCCCGTCTTTAAAGACGGCGCCGTTGCTAAGGGAGCCTTGGCTGTCGGCCAAACCCTCCAGCTAGGTGGTTTCCTCATGACCGCCTGCTCGGCTATTGCGCCAACGGTGACCTCTCGGGTCATCAAAAGCAACCTACACGTCAGCTCGGAGCTCGTCGAGCAGCTAGATCCAATGGAGCTCTCTTCCGTAAACGAGCTCTTGGATCGCATCGCCGACCTGGGGGTCGCTACGGATTACGACCAGGTTGGGCTTAAACCCGATCTAAGAGAAATTAACTCTCCCCAAGTCACCCACCACGTTGCCGTGGTAGAGACGCTGTGCGGCGACCCTTCATCTATTTTAAGGACTAGCTACATCCGAATTCCCGACCCCTCCAAGCCGGATACCTGCGGAGGGGGAGATATAACTCAAGACCTGAGCTTAGGATCAGGCAACGGGCCAGATTCACTGGACAACATCCAAGAATCCGAACTTCAGAGTTCGGAAACTCTTCGGCCTCCGAATCTTGGATTGGGAAAGGTTTTAGATTCAACGACACCCGCCCACCCAATCATAAGCGATCTCTCCCAAATCAGGCAGAGGCCCGAGGAAACAGTACATCATTACTGGGCCAGATTCCTCCTGGTTATGAACATGATAAAGGATTGCCGCGAGGAAGACGCAATCTCAATTTTTTGTGGTAATTGCACGGATAAGGGATCCTTAACGCCGTAAGTCGTCGTGATATCACACGCTTCGCTGACTTGGCGTCCATAGTACAAAAATACTGTGCGATGGAAAGCGCCTGGAAAACCGAAATAAATTTTTGGGATAATCCAGCCCTGAATAGTAATCCCGTCCGAACTAAGAGGGTGCATCATCACAGGACACCCGGGATAAACTCCAAAAAGACAAAACCCTCTACAGGGCATGGAACCGTACTGGAAAGATGGCTTGATGGACCCTGTAGAATTCACAGTACAGAGGACGCCACACCAACTCACAGCCTTAGAGCATGTTGGATACTCCGGCAGGTGGCCAAAATCGGCGAGGACCTCTTAATTCCGGAGGCCGCAAAAAGCCAGCCCAAGGACACCAGTACCGTTCTCACAGTCTTCGAGACTTTCGCATCAAACAATGGGCGAAAAAGAACACTCCGCAGCCTCGCCGAAGTCTATCAAGTTGCAACAATAAATCCATGGAGCGACACTGCCATTACCTACAACGCAAGTGATGAACCTAGATTCCGAACAGCCCGAGCACCAGCCGCATTGGTCCTCAGTCCCATAGTGGACGGCTTTCGCCTCACCAAGGTGCTCATGGATGGAGGCAGCGGACTGAACCTCATTTATGAGGAAACCCTTCAAAAAATGGAAATAGACTGGAACCGCGTCGAGCGAAGCAGCATAACCTTTAGAGGAATAATCCCCAGTCGGGAAGCGCGCTGCACAGGAAAAATCACACTAGAGGTGGTGTTCGGCGCGCCGGATAATTACAGGTCCGAAGAAGTCACGTTTCAGGTGGCCCCGTTTAAGAGCGGATATCACGCTTTACTAGGGCGGGAAGCATTCACAATCTTCCAAGCAATACCCCATTACAGGTACATGAAGCTTAAGATGCCCGGGCCGAATGGAATTATCACCCTAGCTAGTGATCCGGACATAGCACTCCGCGCCGAAAACAAGACGGCTGCATTAGCCCTTGAGGCACTATCCGAAGCCTTAGCGGCCAAGGAACTGACTGCGCTGCGCTCCACGGTTAACAGGGATGATGTGATACTCGACAAAAGATCCAAATCCACATCCTTCAAGCCAGCTGATGAAATAGTCAAATTCCAGGTCCATCCAACGGACCCCAACAAAACAGCTTCCATCGGGGCACGACTGAACCCTGATGTAGACGCCGCACTGCGAGAGTTCTTACGAGAGAACTGGGACATTTTTGCCTAGCACCCTTCAGACATGCCAGGGATCCCACGCAGGCTGGCCGAACACAGCTTAAATATCCTAAAAGGATTCAAACCTATAAAACAAACCCTTCGGCGTTTTTCCGAACCCAAAAGACAGGCTATGGGAGAGGAGCTAGCCAAGCTATTGGAGGCCGGATTCATTAGAGACATAAAACATCCGGACTGGCTAGCGAACCTGGTGATGGTACCAAAGAAGGACAAATCCTGGCGCCTGTGTGTCGATTTTAAAGACCTTAACAAGGCTTGCCCAAAGGATCCCTTCCCCCTCCCCCGTATCGATCAAATTATCGATGCCACCGCAGGACACGATTCTTTTTGTTTCCTCGATGCATACTCCGGTTACCATAAAATCAAGATGGCAGAATCAGACCAAGCCGCAACATCATTCATCACACCATACGGCCCATTCTGCTTCAACACAATGCCCTTGGGGCTGAAAAACGCCGCCGCAACATATCAGCGCATGATCCAGACATGTCTGGCAAACCAGATCGGCAAAACAGTGGAGGCGTATGTGGATGATGTGGTCGTTAAATCAAGACATGTCGAATCTCTAGTAGACGACTTGAGGCGTACATTCGATAACCTCCGACAATATGACATCAAGCTCAACCCAGAAAAATGCGTCTTCGGCGTTCCAGCTGGAAAGCTCTTGGGCTTCATTGTATCCGGTAGAGGAATTGAAGCAAACCCAGCCAAGATCCGAGCTTTGTCACAATTGGATGTCCCAAAGGACCTTAAACAAATACAAAAATTAACCGGGTGCGTGGCGGCTTTAAGACGCTTCATCTCCCGCTTGGGAGAAAAGGCACTACCCCTTTATCGCCTCCTTCGACGCACCGAACACTTCAAGTGGACGGATGACGCCACGGCCGGACTGGATGAAATAAAAGCCATATTGGCAACAAACCCAGTCCTGGCCGCGCCAATCATCGGCGAACCAATGTTGTTGTACATTGCGGCAACACACCAAGTTGTCAGTGCAGTGATCGTTGTCGAGCGGGAAACGAACGGACGCAAATTCCCCCTTCAAAGGCCGGTCTACTACGCGTCGACTGTCCTCACTCCATGCAAATCACGGTACCCGCATGATCAAAAGATTGCATACGTGGTATTCATGGCATCCCGGAAGCTACGACACTACTTTCAAGAGTGTTCCATAACAGTAGCCTCGGAAGTGCCACTAAACGATATTATCAACAACCATGATGCAACGGGCCGGATTGCAAAATGGGCCATTGAGCTTCTCCCATTCGATATAACCTATAAGCCACGGCGAGCTATATCGCAGGTTCTGGCCGACTTCGTCGCAGAATGGACGGAGGCCGAGCTCCCTAAAGAGTACGTCACATATTCAAACTGGATTATGCATTTCGACGGCTCCAAAATGTTGGCCGGACTGGGGGCTGGCGTTGTCCTGACGTCCCCCACAGGAGACACAGTCCAATATGTGCTCCAGATCATGTACACGGATTCCAACAATGCAGCCGAATATGAGGCCCTCCTACATGGTCTCCGGATAGCAGTATCCATGGTTATCCAGCGCCTAGAGGTATGCGGGGATTCAAACCTCGCGATATCGCAAATAAATGGAGACTTCGACGCCAAGGACCCAAAAATGGCAGCTTACTGCAACGCCGTCCTAAAAATGTCAGCTCGGTTCGAAGGGCTGGAGTTTCACCATATAGCCCGAGAAAACAATCAAGCGGCGGACGTCTTGGCACGCATCGGAGCAAAACGTGATGCAGTCCCTCCCAACATATTTTTGGAAAGATTGTTCAAGCCATCCGTAGCATGGGAGGGGGAACCCGTAAATAACAGCCCGGACCCAGCCGCACCACTCGACGCCAAACAATCTGACACAATTGGAGGCTCTGCCAATGAAATTACACCTTCAGCCCACGTAATAATGGCGGTTATCGCCCCGTGGACAGAACCATTCCTAGCCTACCTTACTAGGCAGGAACTCCCGGAGGACCAAAACGAGGCCCGCTGCATAGTGCGGCGATCTAAAGCCTATAGAGTCCATGAGGGAGAGCTTTATAAGAAAAGCACTACCGGAGTCCTTCAAAGGTGCATCTTCAAAGAGGAAGGGCGGAACCTTCTGGCTGAAATTCATGCCGGACTCGGTGGTCATCATGCCACTGCTCGGTCCCTTGTTAGCAAGGCTTTCCGTACAGGCTTTTATTGGCCGACGGCCCGAGCAGACGCTCAGGACCTAGTCCAACGATGCGTTGGTTGCCAACTTTTTGCCAACCAAAGCCATATGCCACCCACCGCACTCCAAACTATACCCATCACCTGGCCTTTTGCGGTCTGGGGGCTTGACATGGTCGGACCCCTTAAAGGTGGGACCGATAGGAAAAAATACTTACTGGTCACGGTGGACAAATTCACCAAATGGATAGAAGCCAAGCCTGTTAAAACGGCCGAATCCGGACCTGTGATAGACTTCATATCCGGGTTGTACACCGTTATAGCATCCCCCACAGCATCATAACCGATAACGGTACAAACTTTACCGCGGACGAGGTAAAACTCTGGTGCAAAAACATGGGCATCAAGCTTGATTATGCTTCCGTCTATCACCCACAAACCAACGGCCAGGTCGAACGTGCAAATGGTCTTATTATGAGCGGCATTAAACCCAGACTGGTGCGGTCCCTCAAGGAATCTAACACGCACTGGGTAGAGGAGCTTGACTCCGTGCTATGGGGGCTGCGGACCACACCAAATCGCACCACCGGATACACACCATTTTTTATGGTGTACGGCGCAGAGGCAGTTCTGCCCTGCGACATAATTCATGACTCACCTAGAGTGCGCATGTACGAAGAAAGAGAAGCCGAGCTCGATCGGCAGGACAACTTGGACGCCCTGGAGGAGCGTGACGTGGCAAAAGCCCGTTCTGCATTTTATCAACAGCAGGCCCGAAGATATCAAAGCAGAGAAGTACGGGCCAAAAATTACAATGTTGGCGAACTAGTTCTACGCCTGCCGAATAAGAAAAAGGACAAACTCAAGCCCAAGTGGGAAGGTCCATTCATAATCGACCAAGTCCTGACTGGCGGGGCGTACCGCCTGCGAGATGCGTCGGATAACCGACTCGAGCCGAACCCATGGAACGCCACCCGTCTCCGAAGATTCTATGCCTAGCGCCGGACTCTGTGTTCGTCTCCTTCCTCTGTCCATTTTTTGCATTTTTCTGTCTTACATTTCTCTCCTTCCCCTCTTTTCTTTTATAGCCCTTAAAGGCTTATCTAGTGACGCGCCACTCGCGCTCATTAAACCTGGGGGCTTCTTTAACAGAAGCTTATTTATACGGGCTTCACGCCCAACACATGCGTCAAACTTCCGCATGTACCTTTTTCTTCACCATTATATGCATCGATATGACTTAAGTTTTGGCCAAGCTGGGTTGCCTGGCTCCTGTGCTTACCCCTACGTTCCCGATTGTTCGGCTAGGCGGTAAAGGGAGCACCTCTGCGATTGTTACTACTGGGTCAGCCGGATGTGTACCTCAGACTGGGTGAAGCCGAAAGCTAGCGTTCTTAAGGGAATATTCGGTCGGTGAGATAAAA